>NC_056735.1:1449059801-1449272301 GCF_019279795.1 Protopterus annectens
AAATCCATCCAGCTCCAAAGTTTAGACCCTCCCTGCTGAAACACCAGTAACTGGCAGTGGAAGCAGTCAGACAGCAGGTTATAGTATGCATGACAAAAACTGAAAAGAGAGGATGCCATTGTCTTAAGAACAAATGCAGGAAATAACATGATTATTTATTTATTTACTTATTTTATTTATTTTACATTTGATTACAGGGAAAGGCTGACTGGACACGGGCTGTTTTTCAGAGAAGGCCCACAGAGAAAAGCTCCACATAATTCATACATGTTAAACTTCTGAGTACATTAAACATCACAGTGAGTTACGTATACATGAACTTAACATAGTGAAACAGATTCCATACAAACATTATGTAACTTCTATACAGAATCAGTTAGAAAGCCATACAAGGATTTTTTTTAAACACACTGTATTTCCTTATCATCAGAACTTAAAGAACCTGGTGGCCAAGGACGAACATAGGATAGCAGCAGATTTCTTCAGCTCCACCAATTTCATTACACTGACAGGAATTAATTACTTAAAAAATTAATTTTTGAAGTAATTTTCTTTCTAAATATGTTTGTTTTATATAGTTCTTGAACTATATCTAAAAAAGAAAGGAAATCTTAACAATATTCCTGTCAGAAATCACTTTGGAAATTTTCCTGTCAGTTTATCAGTCTGAAATGAGTTCCAGTAAGACAAATTCTCAAGACTCCAGCATCAAGAAAGAACTTCAGTCTCTGATAATTATAATCCAGCAACTTAATGCTAAGATGGATAAAATGGATACTAAAATAGACACCTTCATAGAAAAACTACAAAACAAATAGACTTGTTACATATAGACCTGCAACAACAGAAGATCCAGATGACAGGCATAGAAGAAGCTGTGAATGACATGGAAAATAGAATACAAGAAGAGGAAATCAACATTGAGTTTCTGCTGAAACAAAATACACATTTACAAACAAAGCTGGATGACCTGGAAAATAGATCTAGGCGCAATAACATTAGGATTTTGGACTGCCAGAAAATATTGAAGGTAACAATATTACTTCTTTTTAACAACATGGCTCCCTAAAACTTTAGACTTACCAGAAGCATTCTCTTTTGGTATCGAAAGAGCACATAGATCTATAGCTAATACTAACTCTAACAAAAACTATCCTAGATCAGTTATAGTTAGATTTCTATCATCTTTTGATAAAGAGATGGTTCTTAAATCTGCTTGGGCTAAAGCTCCTGTTAAGATTAATGAGACAACTGTGCGTTTTGACAATGACTATTCTTCCATGGTAATAGCTAAAAGAAAAGTTTTTCTGCCACTAATAAGGGAGCTTAAAAAAGCACAGTTTAAAACATACCTTCTCTGTTTCCTGCCAAGCTTAAAATCTTCCTTCCTGATGGTCCTAAAATTTTCGATGACTTAAACTCTGCTTTACTGTTTATCAAAAAAAATAAGATTTTGGATAAAACAGAAGAAATGGAATGGGCTAGTCCTTCATTAAAGAGACTGGCAACTGAAACTTCGTGGAAGACTTCAGAGAAGAAGAAGAGACTAAAAAACAAATGATTTGTCCTATGTTTTTTTTCTCTCATCATTTTATTTCATTATTAATCTTTTTAAATATAGTTCCTGCATTTCCAAGAAGCAACAAATATTTTGAAAAAGATTTATTCAAAGTTATTCTCTGTGTGCAAAGAAATGTTTGGTTTCATAACTAGTCAAAATACCTGGAGATTTAATGGCAAGTTGTGATTCAACTGGTTTCTCTTTCTGAAAAGGAGAAGTAAGGTCAGTAATTTGATACATTTTTTTCTTTATCTTTTTTTTTTTCTTCTTCTTTTCTTCTTTTCTTTGTTTAAACAATGACATTCTATTTAGATTATGTAGTGGGTAAAAGGTGGGGGAGGGCAGGGAGAGAAGAGTAATGAAAATATGATTAATAGACTAATAACATATTTATTCCTTGTAAAAAGTTTATATGTTCTTCAAATGCTATTCCTAATTATACTTTCTTGATTACACTGCTTATGCTTGTTTGTAAATAATCTGTCATGCTTTAACTAATAATAATTAGAACTAAATAATAGTAAATATGTTTTATTTTTAACTCTATTAATATAAACAGTAAGTAATATACCATTGTATATACTTCTTATAGATTTCTCTTACATTTTTTTATTTCTGCCTTACACCCTTTTACTTTCTACTCTCTTTTTCTTTTCTTTATTAATATATAGAAATGCTTTTGATCATATAGACACAGTAAATAATAAGATTTGCATAAAAATTGAGTTGGGACAAAAATATTGAGTTTTATTACTTATTAATAATTTTGGGCTTAATTTCACTTACATAGAAGCTGTAATAACCTGTAAAATACATTGTGAAGGTTTTGTCATGTTTAGATGCATTTACACTGCTAAATGAATGTTTGTCACTAGTTTTTAATACATTTCCCGCCAAAATGTTAAGAGAGACAATCTGGGATGTGGGCTGTCTCATGCACAGTGTCCATGAGCTACTTCAAAAGCTTCAACTCTCAGAATTCTCACAGAGAAGCTGAAAGCAGCTAGTCTCACATTTGACCTAGATATCACACTGACACATCACAGATTCAGGAATGACACTCTACCAAGAAATAGAAATGATACAAATGCGACTATGTGAAGGAAAATGAACTCTTTAACATCTAAATGTGAGTTATTTTATATAATTACCTAAATATCTATGTTATAATTCATAAAATATGTCAGTTATAATGAATTTAAATGATACAGTTTCTTGTAGTAAGTAAATGTCTTATTTTAGAAGGCATAGAAAATGAAACATTTATTCAAGTGTTTTTGAAAATCTACTTAACAGCAGCTTAATAATCTGTGTTAAAACTTATGTTCCAAACATATACATTACTATAACTCATTTAATTCATCTGATTGACAAGCATAAATAATTTTATAACTCTATACTGGAAGAAATTGTCATGTGATATATTTTAAAGCAGTAGTATAGCATGGTTGTAAAATCTGGTTACTAAAATGTGTTTGCTGTGCATTATTTTGTATAAAGCAGACAGATTTATTATAGGGACAGCAAGTAAGATAGTGCTAAGTAAGGACACAACTCAGTGAGATCAGATATATATATATATATATATATGTGTGTGTGTGTGTGTGTGTGTGTATGTTTGTGTGTATGTGTGTGTGTGTGTGTGTGTGTGTGTTTGTGTGTGTATGTATA
This sequence comes from Protopterus annectens, assembly GCF_019279795.1. NCBI lineage: Eukaryota > Metazoa > Chordata > Ceratodontiformes > Protopteridae > Protopterus > Protopterus annectens. Next base: position 1,449,063,034 of record NC_056735.1, read on the forward strand.
TATATATATATATATATATATATATATATGTATATGTGTGTGTGTGTGTGTGTGTGTGTGTAGATATATATATATATATATATGTGTGTGTGTGTGTGTGTATATGTATATATATATATATATATATGTATGTGTGTGTGTGTGTGTGTGTATATGTATATATATATATATATATATATATATATATATATATATATGTGTGTGTGTGTGTGTGTGTGTGTATGTATATATGTATATAAGTGTTTCTGAGAATCTGCATAACTATGCAGTATGATTTATAACAATTTCTATGAATACAATATTTTATTCTATTGACAATAATGAATTTGAGTAAATGCTCATATACAAGCAATTCAAGGTTTTTTTGGAAGCCGTTAATTGCATTTACATGACAGAAAATAGATGCATCTTAATATATGTAATGTCTGAATCATATTAGCCAAAGTTTTGATTTAAATGAATGTTAGAACTTATTTTCTCTCCTCTTGATTTCTAACATCAAGATTATTTGAATGCTATTTGAATACAAGTGTTTTATATTACATGGATGTATATAGTAGTATGAACAGTTTAAAAAAAAAAAAAAAAGTTTATTTTAGTTTATATGATGCTGTTTTACCAAATGTGTAGTCTTGTCTTGCTAGATAATTGAATTGAAAACTGTTAACCTCAGTTAAATATAACTAGTATTAAATTGATAAGGTGGTAGCTGAGGTACTGCTGCTTAGGGTAGGGGGTTAACTTGAGTGGTAAATACTACTCTAAGTTGGAGTTTATAACTCCAGGCTGGATGCAAGGTTTAATCCTTACATTATTTTCACTTGTTCATTGTTATTTGTATATAGTTTTGACATCCACAATATATTTTGTACATTCATTGTCACTACAAACAAAATTGAATCCTATACGAAATCCCATAAGAGATTCAATAAATACAGCTATATTTAAAGGTACACCTAAAGGAGGAGATGTAACATTACTTATCTTGTTATTTGTTATTTTGATCATAAGATTCTTAAGTTTTAAAAATGCCAAATGACATCTTTAAAAGGAATTTCTTTAAACATTAATGGATTGAATAATCCATGTAAAAGGGCAAGCCTAATAAGATACATTAATTTACATAAGGCCAACTTAGTCTTCCTGCAAGAAACCCATCTCTTGAAAAAGATATTGATAAACTAGCCACAAACAAATATACAGTACTGGTCAGTTCAGAGCACACTCAGAAAAAGAGGAGTGGCTATTTTATGGAATAAAAGTATGCCCATTCCTAAAACCATTAAGTCTTATCAGGATGACAAAGGAATGTTTTGTATGGTTACAATACAAATTAATGGGAAGACTTACACTTTAATTAATGTATATTGGATACCTGGAATTGGTATTAATACAGTGAAACATCATCTTGATAAGATCATATCATTCTCTATAGGAGATATTATTTTAGCTGGTGACTTTAATTGTATACTACATGAAAGAGATACTACCACTATAGGGAAAAGAAGAATTACATCTAATGCAAAACATTTAAATGATTTTGCTAATTCTTATCATTTGAATGATATTAATAATCAGATAGATTCAAAATCATTACCATACACTTTTTTTCTAACAGATACAAAACTTATTCAAAAATAGATAGGGTCTTTATTTCTAACCAGATGGTAACAGATTTAATTAATTCCAAAATCATTTCATGTCCTATATCTGATCATAATTCAATTGTTTTTGAATTCATGATAAAAAATACTCATAATGTTCAGATCAAAAGGATACCAGCATACTTAACTCAACTAAAAGACTATAAAGAATATATACTTTCAGAAGTAAAACATTTTTTAGACATAAATAATACTCCTGAAGTCTCCATTGTTTATGTTTGGGATGCCTTAAAATCATATCTATATGGACAAAGTATTAGACAAAGTATTAGATGGTATAATAATAAAAGGAAATCTTGGGATAAGGAATTGTTAGATATTCAAAGTAAATTAGACTCCTATAAACATAATAATAAAGAAAATATTATAGACAAGAAAGTTATTGAAGAAATAAACAAACTAAATGAGAAATACAAAGAAATTTTAACTCATAAAGTTAAAATAACTTTAGAGAAATACAAGTTTTTGCCTTATTCAATAAGCCCCAAATACTTACATAGACTTAAAAATAAAACAAAAAGTTGAATAAACAAAACCATATCAAAGAAATATTTTCTCTAAGGAAAAAGAAGAATGTTTCTAGTATACCAGAAATACTAGATGAATTTAGAAATCACTTTCACAAAATTAACCATAATAACATTAACATGGAACCTAAAGATAAAATAAAGGAGTTTATAACCACAAACATGAATAAAAAGCTTAATAAACAACAGATTAAACTATTGGACAAAAGTATTTCATATACAGAGGTTATCACACAAATAAATAAGCTTAAATCAAACAAAGCACCGGGTAATGATGGTATTATACCAGAGATTATAAAATCCTTTCTAAAAGTACATATTCATTAACACATAAGGTTTTTATTTTGGCCCAAACTGAGTTAATAACCCCCCCATCTTGGCAATATACATTTATTTCGCCAATTTTAAAACCTAATAAAGATCCAACTAGATGTTCTTCATATCGGCCCATCTCATTACTTAATGTTGATTATAAAATGTTTATGAGTATCTTTGCTGATAGATTGAAGACAATCATTCCCGGCATTATAGATATAGATCAGACAGGCTTCATTGTAAATAGAAATACTTTTGATAATATAAGAAGAACTTTAACATTAATAGATTTTGCAAATAGGAAAAAGAAAGATTTAACACTTATTAGTCTTGATATAAGTTCAGCATTTGCTTCAGTAAGTTGGGACTATCTGTTTACCTTAATGAAGTGCACAAACTTCTCAGATGCATTTGTAAATCTAATTGAGCATTTATACAAAGGAACATTGGCTTATATTAAGGTAGGAACATATGTTTCACAAAAAATACCCATTCTTAAAGGTACAAAACAAGGATGTCCACTTTCTCCACTATTATTCACTTTAGTAATGGAGCCTTGGGCTAATTTGATCAGAAACAGTACTGACATAGAGGGTTTTTAAATAGATAAAAATACAACATCCAAAATTCAACTTTTTGTAGATGATGTTCTAATTACATCAGCAGGATCTAATTCTTCTATGCAGTCTCTATTTGATAACATGATGAATTTTAAAAGTATTTCTGGTTTAATATTCAATGAAGAAAAAACTAAAATACTACCTATATATACACGAAAAAATATTCTCATTAGTGATTTTACTAAATATGTACCCAATTCAGGTCAGATAACTTATTTAGGTATAATACTATCTAAAGATATTAAATCTATTATATATAATAATTATAATACCTGTTTTCTTAATATACAAAATCTTTTAATACCTGGCATGATATGTTTTATACTAAGGAGGAGAGACTTACAATTATTAAAATGATAATATTCCCCAAGATTTTATACTTAATACAATCAATAATACTTCCACCTACAAAAATAATTATCAAGAAACTGAATACACTAATGTTAAATTTCCTATGGGCACCTAATAGACCTAGGATTGCATTAAAGAAACATACTAATAGCTGGTCTCAAGAGGGTATTTCTTTTCCAGACTTTAATTTATATACTATCTCTTCTATTGTAAAAGTTATTACTTTATTAATAGATCAGTCATATGTCGCAAAATGGAAAGATTATTGGGAGCTAATTAGTATGCACTTCATGAAAATCTCCTTAACACATAAAAATATGATTGTAAATAACTCCACGTTATGGTTACTAAAGGAATTTTGTACTTCACCTATTACACCTAAACATATGGTTTGTTACCCATTAAATATTATTATTAGTTATCGTAACTTTATATTCATGCACCCTAAGTATAGGGAATGGAATTTTATTGTATTCCCTATAATGTATACTCAGGGTATGCTTTTGTCATCTACTTCTGAAGGAACTCATTTAGCTATAGATAATGATCTAAAGTACTGGTATCAGTTGATATCTGATAATAAAGTTAAAAATCTAGATTTTTTAAAACAAGAATTTGATCTAAGAGAAACTTGCTGGTTAGAGGTTCAGACCTTTAGACAACATCTCATTAATAAAATAGATCTAATGTCTAGAACAGTTAAAGAATCTATTCCAACACTGATTGATTACTTGATATTAAATTTACAATATAAAGTTTCTGATAAAGGTAAACTTTCATAAATACATAAAATTATCAGACAAGAAACTTTTTACAGTGTAGATTCATACTGGAATTATTTCACTTCTATTAATGGGGACCCACCAAATCAACAAGATAAACAATATATATTGGAATCTGCTTATAGAACTACGTCTTCCATTGTCTGGAGACTTTATACATGGAAATTTTTACATAGATCTTTTTATACACCTTTGATGATGAATAAAATAAATAATAAAGATAATTTATGTAAGAGATGTAATGTAGAAATTAATGCTGACTGGGCTCATATGTTTTATGACTGTATAAAATTGAAAGAATACTGGAAGTCAATTAATGAATTTTTGCAGGCTCTTTTTACAGATAATTTCATTATTTCTAAATCTCTTATATTATTCAACACACTTGTACCTCAAACTGTTAAAAAGGTCAAGCTTCCCTTGTTATGGTCTATTCTAGCAGTGGCTAGGAAAATAATAACTAGAAATTGGATTTCAGATGCACCTCCTTCGTTCAATGAATTTAAAAATGTTATGAATATAGTGTGCCATATGGAAATAAACACAATTAGGACAAGAACAAATAGAAAAACATCTTATTATATTGTATGGGATAATTTACAAAATTTGTTAAAAAAATTTTAATTTCAATAGCATGGTATTTTAGTTTAATTAATTGATCTGATTGTAGTGGATGTCTTTGTAAATACTTTAGTTGTTTTGTTGAATGTTATAATAATACCTATTTTTAATTACTTGTATAAAACTGTTATGATATTTCTCTTATATGTTAAAACAATAAACCTGTTTTAAAAAAAAAGAACTTAAAGAACCTATGTGTATGTAGAGCATTAAAGTCAGCTTAGAAGAGTAATAGTAACAGTTGAGAGACAAGAGTTTAATCGGGAACAGTGCAAGGCATAGCCACTTGTTGGATAAGTGGGTTTTTAGAAATTTTTTTTAATTGAGTCAAAGTTGTGGTGGATGTTAAGTTAGTTGGTAGTGCATTCCAAATTTTGGCTATGCAATTTGAGAAGAGGGTTTCTCCAGCAAGATCACTGGCTGTGGTTATCTTTAAGAGGGGTTTGTTGCTAGAGCGCAGAGATCTGGCACTGGAGTAAGGTAACAGTAGGTTTTGCAGGACAGGTGTTTTCTCTGGTTGACAGAAGATTTTCTGGGAAATGGTTAGTTGGTTACAGAGTAGGAGTTGGGGGAGTTCTAACCAGTTGGGTTGTTTGAGTGCTGAACAGTGGGGTGAGTTTGCTGTATACCTGTTAATTTTGTTTTAACAGGAGTCTATTTTTGCTAACTCAGTTTTCCTTAGGTTAGTGAGTATGTGTGATGCATATAGCGAAGTTGAGATTAGATGGGTTTGGTCAACAGTTTTTGTGTTTTTGTAGGATACTGCTTGTTCCTATAAATTGTACCAAGTTTGTGGTGTACTTTTTATGGTTTGGGATACATGTATGTCAAATATCATGTTGCTGTCTATTTCAACTACCAGAAGTTTGGTGTGAGGTGAAGGTGAGATGAAGGTGTTGTGCACTGATACAATGCTGAAAGTGGAGAGGAGTACACTAGCTTTCATGTGGTGGAATAGCATGAATTTGTTTTTTGGGGAGTCCAGAATTGGGTGGGAATTTGTTACCCAAGTTTCTATGGCTAGGAAGGCTTCTTCTGTTAGTATATGTAGTTCCTGTAGAGCAGTAGCAGCAGCTATCACTGTAGAATCATCTGCATACTGAATGACTTGAGGCATTTGGGGCTGAGGCATGAAGGTTGTTTGTAAATATAGAGAAGACTAGGGGGCCTAATACAGAGACTTGAGGAACCCCCTAGGGTCATGGGAAGAAGGGGTGACAAATTTTGTTGCCAACGTACTGCTTGCTGGCGCCCAGTTAGGTAGCCCTGGAACCAAGCAAGAGTAGACTGACACAGATTCAACTCAGCGAAGGCATTTATAAGTTTGTTGTGTTAGACCATATCGAAAGCTTTTGATAAGTCTAGAATGACAGAGAATACACATTTACTATTGTTTCTACGAAGGTTGACAGTGTTAGTAAATGACATTAGCGCAGTGGTAGTACTGTGGTTATAAAATATAAGAATCAAAACAAAGCTTCTGTTATTAGTAAAATGTATTATTTGTCATGCAATAAGAATTTATAGCAATATTTATTTTGAAAGCTTTAAATTAAACTGTATGCAACACATGCTGTGTTATGTAGACAATGCAACATTTTAAAGCAACTCTTACAGCCAATAAAAATCTGTAAATGTCATCTGTACTGACTTTTTTTTAACATACTACTCAGCTATGAAATTTAACTTGTTTTTGGCATTTTGCTACCACTATGCTATATGAATTGTCACAATACTATTTCTTATTTATTACTATTTTGTGGATAGAAGTCTGATCATACAAACATTTGCCAAATAAGGAACAATAATTGTTTCTTCCACAAAATATCAACCCCATCACCAGCACCGTTAAAATTCAAACTTCACATCAAGAACTTTTAGAAAACTATAGCAAGAGCAGGAAATTACTTTTGAGATTTATCTAAAAATGGTAGGTGGCTGTGGTGGTGCTGCGGTTAGCGTTGTCGTCTCACAGCAAGAGGTTCTCTGGTTTGATTCTGGGCTCAGGTGCCTTATGTAAGGAGTCTGCATGTCCTTCCCTGCGGTCACGTGGGTTTCCTCCAGGTGCTCTGGCTTCCTCCCACATTCCAAAGACATACAGTTAGTGGACTGGACACACTAAATTGGCCATAGGTGAGTGTGTGTGCGTGAGTGAGTGGTGCGAATGAACTACCGTGGCAGGGCTAGCCACCCAGCGGTGTAAACCTTGGCTCAAGATGATTGTCACAAGTGACACCCCGACTCCATGTGTAAAATGAGAAAAGGGGTTGTAGATGGATGGATGGATTTATATAAAAATGGCTGATGCTGAAATTAAGAAAATTCTGCAATGCTAGCACTAACCTGTTGGCATCTTTTTCTTCCAAGGGAGGTAGATCATAAATATCAACTTCATCTCGTCTCACCTGGGAAAGGCTAGGCATCACTTCATTGCTAGGACAAACAAAGAAAAGCTTTAGAACACTGGTCACAAACTATACTTTTGGTAGTAGTCTGTAGAATATGGTGTTAATAAAACATTTTCTAGAGGACTACTATTCCCCAGTCAAACATTTTGTTTCAGGAAGCTATTAAGACAAACAACTTCAGAAGTAAAGATGTTTGACATCCATAGGTTGATAAATTTGTAAGCTAAAAATCGAACTAACAAATGAACAATGAAAATACGATTTGCACTATTAAGCATTCCTTTACTATGTGATTAACTATCCAACAAGTTCTTCTCTCAGAAACGTAACAGCTGTATATCTTCATTAAAAGTGAATAAAGAAATTGAGTATGTGGAATCACAATGTAACTGTATTAAAATATCAGCAGATGGCAATAATGTTAAATAAGAAGCCTAAAAAATGGTCATTATTGAAAGCACATTTGCAAGTACATACTAACCATAAACTACAGCTGTGGGAGGTACTCACCATAACAACAGATCTTTCTGTGACAGAATAGTAGTATGTAACAAGTGGGCTTTGAGACACCACTCAGTCTTTAGCTGTACAGCTATCCAAGCAGCTAGAGGTCTACCTACACAAGGGTAATGTCATCTTTGGTGCTTCTATTAAGAAATGAAATAACTAATCATTAAATTATAGTTTTATATTCTCCCAATTTATAAAAAATAAATACATCATTAAAAGCACACAGCATAATTGGAGGAGTATGTGAAAAATGTGAAAGGACACAAACCCAAAAAGGTGGTGGTGATATTTGGGTTATCCATACCTTTAAGAGCACTTTAGAGTACTACATTTTATAGTACCCATCTCTCAGAACCAAATTGTAGTTATTTATGGAGAACTCTAATAAGGGTGTCACGATAAATAGAAAAAACCTAAATCAGCTAATAATAATAATAATTTGGCACAACAGACTGCTATGATAGGATAACCTGCAATCATGCCTTGACAAGCCATATGTAAAAGTATGAATAAATGAACAAAATAAAGCTTTACCTATGTCCTGTGCAGGAAAAAAAAAATAAAAAGCGAAAGTGCCTTTATGGAGCCTGGCATTGTTCTGCTACATGTACTGCATAACAAATGGCAATCCATTTTGGGCAAGCCACTTTGATACAGTGCCATTTGTATCTATCTGCCATTCATAAATGGGGGGAAAACTGCTAATTAGAATTTAAGCTGTGTTTTCTACAAGATGGAAGGAATCAGAGTTCTCTATGGAGATCCGAGGTGTTAAACAGTCTCTGTCTTCCTGTCTGTTAGAGAAAATTCAAACTTTATGGACATGCTCAGGGATATGAATTGAACTATTTTTGATATGAAACATGCATTTAATTCTCAAAGTCAAGCTACTAGGAAAGTTGGAAAGATCTGATTAAGAACAAGGTCCAGTTGAGAAATTATTCTAGCAGTTTGCTGGTACTATGAACAGTGTACCACAGAAGAGAAAGATTTACTGTACAAACGACTCTGAGTTAGAGGGTGGAAGTATCAAGTTTTCTTTGATGCATCCCATTCCCAAACAAGAAAGAGCACTCTGAATCAACAGTCTTTGCAAGATGGATTTTACTATAAGATCTGTGGAGACCTGGAAGGCAAAAAGAATGAAAGCAAAACTGTTAGAACACTACACCCTGACATAAGAATAAATCAAACCTGTGTCACCAGAGATGTTTCTAATAGAGCACATTTTAAAAATCATCAAAATGTGAAGGCAACAAACTGACAAACTATGCATTAAGAGGTTTTTCATTTAGCCAGAGAAGACTTATAAAAAGCATTCTGGCTTTCTTCAAGATGTGAATCACTTCTAAAATAATGATGCTCTGTTTGGAAATGAAGAAAAAGAATATTCACACAACATGAAGGATGGAGGAAACAGAGCTTGGAAATACTACTAGCTTGACTATTTCACTTAGTCCCCACTTTAAGATAGAATTAAACTTCTTTTTAGCTTCAGCTAGAAGGATTTCTAAATATCATGAACCTTATCTATTTAAAAAAAAACTATCTTAGAACCAATTCTACATTTATGCCTAAAAGCTGCAATGGAGTCAAATTTAAGTCAGTAAAAATGTCTGCTTATATTCTTTGCAGCCTACTCATAACTAAGGGGAGTACCTGCTGCACTTACATGGATGGTCACCTCCAGCTGAACCAAGTCCATACAAAAGGATACAAAGATTTTCAGGAACACCTTGAACATTAAGCCAACTCCCATCTCAAAGCAAATTCCTGTGAAGATGCTGAGGATTGAACCAAAGACCTCGTACATGCAAAGCATATGCACCGCTGAATTACATCCCTTTACATAACATTTAGGCTCATAGGTAGTAGTATTAGGCTAAGTGCCTTTATCTCACCTCAGAGATGACAATCAAATCCTGTACCTTGTGCCTGTGAACAACTTAACCATTACACCAAACCCCAACTTGAAATGCAGTTGTTCTTAAGCATTGATATCATACCCAGGAAAGCCTAGTCAAGCAGAATAAAAACTAGGGTGTTAAGACACGGCCTCTGCACAATATTATAACACTTTTACTACAGACATGTTAGAAACCCATCTCCAAACTTTCCCCTCTAAATCCAAAGGGTAAGGTTTGTAAAGTAAGAGAAGCCTGTTACCTGTCTCTTTCAGAGAGAATGAAATATGTGAATCAGGTTTTGAACAGGCAGTATAACGTCTATCTGCTTATCTATACATATCTCCTACAAAGCTGCAATGGAGGGAATGAGGAAGGCTGCAGAATAAAGAAATCTACTTCCAATGTACTAGGAGAACTATCCAAAATGTTCCCAAGAAAGACACCTCTTTCATCCTGGCAGTAATTTGAGAAAGAATCACCTGACAGAGCAGATGTCAGGAATAGATTTTCTCTGGATCAGATCACTGAGAAGGGGATTTCAACTCTAAAGATTTCTGTCCAAGTCAAATGCATCAGAAATAGCTTTAATAAGTGCTGCCTACGGCTGTCTGGAAGAAGAATCTGAGTCCCTACATAAGGACACTTACTCCAGATACATCCCTTAGGAACGCCAAGTCCCAAAAAAGATGAATCTCTCATGTTTGGACTCAAACACTGGACACAGTTCAAAAGAAGTGCCTGACCCCTGGTTCATGATGGCCTGAAGAAATACACCAGAGGAAATTGGAAAAGTGAGTGGTCCCAGGATCAACAAATGGCCACTACTGATGCACTCACTATCAGTGGAGGTTCAAATTACACCTGCAGAGAAGCAAGAGCTCTCGGGTAAGTAATGCTTTCTTTCAAGGAACTGCAGAATTGGATCAGCAAAAGCATTTATCTTCTTGGTAAGCATCCTTGCTGTGACTGAACATGATGTGTCACATACAATAAAGATTGCTGGAATGTGTTGGTTAGAAGGTACATTGTCATAAACAGCACACTTGTACTTTTTCCTGACAACAAAATTCCCAAACACTTTTGCACAAACAGAACACTAAAATCCTGCCAGGAACTCTCAATAAAGTTAAAAAATCAGTCTGACAAAAATAAACTCCAGACAAGGTGTGACAGCATGAACATTCAGAGCCCCTGCCTAGTAAATGCACAAACAATATACCAAATTTGGTCAGAATGCTTTTTAAATAAATTTAGACTGACAGAAAAAATGGCAGGTAAACTGTCAGAGTGAACACAAGTAGCACATATCCTGTGAACCTATGAGCTATCCATTAAATCATGTCAGAAACCTTTATATGCAAAAATTTTTGCCTGACAGAAAAAATGGCATACAAGTTGTCATTGTGTGCACACTCTATAGACATACACAGTAATGCACAAGCAGTGTATTAAATTCTCATCCACAAGCCATAAAAGATAAAAGTAGGGCTGACATAAGAAATAGCAGGTAGCTTACCACTGTGTGCACACTCACACATACCCCAATAAATGCACAAGCAGTACACTAAAAATGTCATCGGCAACCCATGGATTTATTTTTAACAACTGAAAGGAACATTCATCGAACGACCATTCACTGTACGTAGACCATCAAAACTTTATTTCCTGGAATTCAAAACAATCTTAAATAATTCCGGTGAATGATCATAGCTGGCCAACATAAAGGAAATGGAATGTAGTACCTACTTATCGGTAATGTAGTGATAAAGAAACCTGTCTTTCGCCATTGCAGTGCAATCTCAGAGTTTGTATATATAATTAGTGGGGGATGTGGGGAGGCAGAGCCACCCTCAAAATGTGTCCAGTATTCACAGAATCCTTCTCCTGTGGGGATGCTGTGAATTTAGACTGGCACAGAAAAATGGTGGGTGTGTTTCCACACCGTGAGCACAAGCAATGCATATTCAAACAATGTACCTGCCAAAATGTAAAATCCAGTCAGTACACAGAAAGAAGACAATGACTGACAAAAAAATCACAAGCAATGCATATTCAAACAATGTACCTGCCAAAATGTAAAATCCAGTCCGTACACAGAAAGAAAAGACGACGACTGACAAAAAAATGGTGAGTTGCAACAGTGCTAACATTAGTGCAATGACAGCTCATTTCACATAAAAACACTACTCCATACCAAAAGCAATATAAAGGTTTGCATAAGCAGAAAATGTTATAATAAAAAAGCTACCTATGTAAAGCTAAAAAGAGCAGTCCTAGATAGTTAAACTGTAGAACAGAATACTGTGTTTCATAAAGGGCCAAAACCACTACAAAAAGTAAAGCAAGAAGAATGTTTTATACAAATTCATACATACACCCCCACGTGTGTGTGTGTGTGTGTGTGTGTGTGTGTGTGTGTGTGTGTGTGTGTGTGGATTCACTTTAGAAGCTCGAAATAGTGAAATGTCGGAATTCAGTATTTCGAGCCCATAAAGTGGAATCCTGAAAAGAGCAAAAGCTTAGAAGCACGAAATTCAAAACTTGGAATACCAGAGGTTTTGAATTTCACGCTTCTGAGGTTCCGCTGTGGTCACAGATTTGGGTAAGTGTGTGTGTTAAGGGTTTTGGGTAGGGGCTGTGGAGTGTGTTTTGTTGCTGTGATGTGTGTGCGCGAGGAGAATGTAGTTTGTGTGATGGTGTTGTGTGTGTGTTTGTGTGTAGTGTGACCCCAGAGTTGGACTATTTAAGTAAAGGGGAGTATGAGGGAAGCAGCCCCCCACATGGGGGGGTGCAGGGTGGCTTGCCCCCTGCTTTTATCTAGTACAAAGTACTAAAAGTGGGAGACAGCAGAGTGTTTGTGCAGAATGACTACTCATTGTACACAAGGCAGAAGATGAGTAAATATTTTTCATTATTCACGGAATGTTGAGAAGCAGGCATGAGATTCAAGCTGCTGTACCCATCTGTTTTCAAAATAATTTTCCCTGGAGGAACAAAATCATTTTTTGATGAAGTACACGCTAAGGAAGAAATACAAAAGTTTGTTCAACAAAAAGTGAGCTGTGAAACACAAGGAATGGTAATAAAGAAAGTACAGTTGTGTACCTACCATAAATGTAGATGTTCGAGTGTATTCACTGTTGCAGTCATTACTCTTGGGTTATCCTGCTGGCAGGCTAACCTCAGTCGGCCAGAATTCCAAAGTCTAGGTCCGGTGTCGGTTGCTGTCATCTCTTCCCTGACATCAGTGTGCCAGGAGTATAAAAGATGCAGCTAACGCCATTTTCTTCAGTTTTTCTTGCCCCAGATGTCAGGTGCCCCCAAATTGGTAGGCTGAAAAATATGCCAATAAAAATGCATGCACAAAAATAACATTTCCTTCATCTACAAGCAAATACACCAAAAAGGTTGTATAGGATGGAGAAGTGCAGATAAGTCCCAGCAAATAAAAGGGGGATGGTGGGTGGGTAACCTGGACTGCAACAGTGAATACACTCTAACATCTACATTTATGGTAGGTACATAACTGTACTATGTTCATCATGTTTCACTGTTGCAGTCATTACTCTTGGGTTGAATCCCAAAGCTGAGGAAGGGCGGCTGGGCTAAATAGGGTTAGGAGAGGCTATGAGCCCCTGCAGAACTGCAGTGGCAAAGCCTGCTCTGGACTTAGAGTAAAGAGGTAAGTGGTAGTGCTTTGTGAAGGTGTGCACTGAACTCCAAGTTGCAGCCTCTAAGATATCTTTGGTTGGTACTCCTCTGAGGAAGGCTGCTGAAGTGGCTGCTGCTCTGGTGGAATGAGGCCTAATGCCCTTAGGCACTGATTTGCCACGTTGAAAATAGCAGAAATGGATGCAATGGCCTATCCATTTAGAAATAGTCTGTTTTGAGATAGCCTTTCCTTGTGATCCTGCAGCATATGACACTAAAAGTTGCTCGGTCTTTCTGAAAGCTTTAGCTTTGTCCAAGTAGAAGCGTAACTGCCTGTGTATGTCCAAAGAATGCAGAATTTTCTCACCCTTGTTCTGTGGGTTAGGATAAAAGGTAGGCAAGTGAATGGTATGGTTAAGGGCCACACTAGACACCACCTTAGGCATAAATGTAGGGTTTGTTCTCAGAGAAACCCTGTCCGGATGAAAAATGATGAAAGGTTCCACAGCCATGAGTGCTTGTAACTCCGAGACTCGCCTTGCAGAGGTTATTGCTAGGAGCAGAGCTGTTTTCCAGGATAAAAATTTTGATGTTGGCTCGAAAGGAGGCAGTGTCAGTTTTTCCAAAACATAATTGAGGCCCCAGGCCGGAATTGGTGCTCCCCTTGGAGGTCTAATGTTTTTGGCCCCTCTGAGGTACTGCCTTATTAAAGGATGAGAAAAGATAGGTGGTTCCGTATTGTAAAGGGCTGAAATGGCAGAGGCATGAATCTTAATTGATGAGAAAGAAAGGCCTTTGTTTAGCATCTCAGTTAGGTAATGTAAAGTCTGAGGGATATTTGGTACACACGTGTCACTGCCTTGTTCCTGGTTCCAAGCACAGAATCTCTTCCATTTTTCTGCATAAGATTTTCTGGTACTGGGCCTCCTGGCCTCCAAGATAACATCCATAACAGCTTTTGAAAGAGGAGTGTTCTGAATGGCTACATTATTCGCCATGCTGCCAGATTTAATGTCCTGAGTTGGCTGTGCAGGATCTGATTGTTTTGTTGGGTCAGTAAGTGAGAAGTTTGAGGCAATATCCATGCTGGACCTTGAGACAAGCTCTTTAGGATTGGGTACCAGTGCTGGCATGGTCAGTCTGGTGCAATCAGTATCATTTTTGACTTCTCTTGTTTGACCTTTAGGAGTACCCTGGGAAGGAGAGGCAGTGGGGGAAAAACATATACCTTTAGATTTTTCCAGCTGAAGGATAGGGCATCCACTTTCCATGCTTGCTTGTGATAAATCCTTCTGCAAAATCTCTGCAATTGGCAGTTGTGAGGGGAGGCAAATAGATCTATGTCTGGGCATCCCCATTTCCTTAGTATCATGCTGAAGACTTGTGGATCCAGTTTCCATTCGTGGGGATCCATGAGGTTTCTGCTTAGATCGTCTGCCAGAGTATTTGTTTTTCCTGGCAGGAATTGTGCTTGGAGATGAACTTGAAAAGCCAATGCTGTGTCCCATAAGGTCATTGCTTGTCTGCAGAGGGGGTAGGAATGTGTACCTCCCTGCTTGTTTATGTACCACATTACCGTAGTGTTGTCTGTCTTTATCAGTAACTGCCCTGGATGAAGCAGGTCCTTGAAAGCTGTCAGGGCATTTTGAACAGCTAGCATCACTTTTGGATTGATGTGAAGATGCATCCGGTTTGCAGGCCATGTGCCCTGAATACATTTTCCTGCCATATGGCCCCCCCAGGCATAATCTGATGCGTCTGTCTGGCTGTGGGTAATCTGAATGGCAGACCCTTGTTGTGGTGACTGGCTTCTGCCCACCATCGAAACTCCTGTTGCAGGCAGGGAATGAGTGCAATTACTGTCTACAGGCTGTGGCAATGCTGAGTCCAAACACTTTTTAGATACCATTGTAGTTTCTTCATATGCAGTCTGGCATATGGAATTAGTAGAATGCAAGATGCCATGAAACCAAAGGCCTGCAGGATTTTCCTTGCAGATAAGTAGGTTTTTGTTGCCAATTTCTTGAAGTAAGTAGTCAGTTGCTTTTGTTTGTCTGGTGTGAGATAAGCCATCTGGGCAGTTGTATTTAAGCTTGCACCCAGGAATATTATCTCTTGAGAGGGCACTAGTTTTGATTTCTTTTCGTTTACTGTGTACCCTAAGCCAATTAGTAATCTTTTTACAAATGCCAGATGCTTCAGAAGAATGTCTTTGTTCTCTGCTTGAATTAGGCAGTCATCCAAGTATGGATATATTTGAATTCCTTTTTGTCTGCAAAACGCAATTACTGGTGCCAGGCATTTTGTGAAGACCCTGGGCGCAGTAGATAAGCCAAAGGGCAGTGCAGAGAATTAGTAACGCATTGAGCCAGCTATGAATCTGAGGTATCTTCTGCAAGATTGTCTGATTGGGACATGCAGGTATGCCTCTTTTAGGTCCAAAGTTATGAGCCAAGCCTTCTTGCCCAGCAAGGGCAGTAGCTGCTGTAGAGTCAACATCTTGAATTTTGGAACTTCCAGAAATGTATTTAGTATAGACAGGTCCAGTATTGGTCTCCAGGTTTTGTCCTTTCTGGGTACTAGAAAGAGTCTGGAGTAAAATCCTTGCCCCTGCTCTTGTGGTACTTGCTGAATGGCCCTCATGTCCATGAGGGCAGTAAATTGTTTTTGTGCTTCTGCCCATTGATTGTGTGGCAGGTCTGGCATGCTTTTTGACCTTGGTAGGGTGTGAAAATGGAACCTGTAGCCTTGGGACACTATGTTCAGGACCCATTTGTCTTGGGTAATCATTTGCAAATTTGATGAAAAAAGTGCTAGTTTTCCCCCTAAGGGGGCTGCAAAATGAAAAGTGCTTGGATCTGGTAAAGGAAAGTCATTGGGACTGTTTCCAGTAATGTTGTGATTTCTCTTTGCCGCTTTTGGAGGTAAGAGCACCCCAATGTTTAGGCCTGTATGAGCCTTGGGGCTCAGATCTGCCTCTGGGACGCCTGTATCTGCCTCTTTGTTGTCTGTCTGATAACGGAAAGGACCGATTTTTAGAGGGCCAGTTCCTGCTAAACCTGGGTGGCTATACCTGTAAGAAATCCTTGACTGTCTGCATGGATTTTGCTTTATCCTCCATTTTTTGCAACACCTCTTCTGCTTTAGTACCAAACAAAGTATCATGCTGTAATGGTGCATCTAATAATTTTGCTTTAACATGATCAGGCAGATTCTGTTCCTTTAACCAAGCATGCCTCGTAATAACAGATCCTGTAACAGCGGCCCTGCAAGAGGCCTCCAGTGAATCATAACCACATTGCAAAGCATGCTTTCCCACTTGTTCAGCTGCATGCAATAAATCCTGCAATTCCTTGTTCTCTGAACATTCAGTATTTGTCAACATTTTCTGTTTAAGCAGTGACATTAAAAATTGCTGATATTTAAGCATATGAAACTGACAATTTAAAGCCCTTACAGCCAGGGTAGCAGAAGTGTAGACTTTTTCCCCCCATCTGTCTAGAGCCCCAGAATCCCTATCAGGGGGGACAGGGTTTTTTTGCAGTGGAAGCTTTAACCCCTTTGGGACCCTGAGATATAGTTTCTGGGTCAGCTGCGGGGTTTTTATATATGAATTTATGAGTATCCGGGACCATGTAGTATCTGTCTGGGCAGGTGCAGGGGGCAAAGAGTCAGGGGACAGGCTAGACTCTGAAAATACATCATCTACAATATCCAGAACAGGTGGAATTAGCAAGGGGTCTGTGCTGAGGACGTAGCAGAAAGTCTGAGCCTTTTCTTAGATTCAGAATAATCTTGGCTTTCCCCGTGGAAATGCTCCCTCATGGTATGCAGGGTTTCCCCAAAAGAATAATCCTCAGGAGGAGAGGCTGAAGGAATGGATTCTTCACCATCAGAATCCTCATAGGGAAGCATGGAGTAATCCTGTTCAGAAGAGAAATCAGAGGAAATGGAAACCTGATCAGAAGAACCATACTCTGTCTCTTGCCTAGGCCTCTTATCAGGAGGGGGATGGGAGCCCCTGATCAAACTAATTAGGTCTTCGGCCATTTTGAGCATCTGTTTTTAAGGCATGGAAGTCTGAAAAGGAGAATGCTGTACTTGTTTCTTTGTCTTTAGAGCTGCTTTAGTCTTTGAAGCTGAAGATGGCTTAATATATAGTTGTGTAGGTCTGAAGACACCCTCAGAAGCCGATGCCTGCTCAGCGGCTCCAGACCCATCTGAAGGAATGATTTCCGAGTGTCCAATACCTTGAGTTTCCAGAGACCCAGTCGGCTCCATGTGGGAGTCGGAAGCGGCTTGTGGCTCTGAGGTAGCGGGCGCCAGGGGCTGCGAAAGTGCCTCACTGAGAACCGGCAAACTGGTGACTGGCCTAGCAGAGGCTTCGTCGCCGGTTTTGGACCTCGGATGCATATCCTTTTCCTTGTCCTTGCGTTTTTTGTAAACTCCGGTTGTCGGCTGGTCCAACGGCATTATATAATTAAATCTTCGGCCAAAGTAATGAAATGCAAAATCGAACAGACGCTTGATAGTGCGCTGGTTAAATCTAGCACAAAACCGACAGCTAGCAACATTGTGATCAGGGCCTAGGCAAGGAATACAGTAAGAGTGAAAATCCTTATGAGGTATTTGCTTCCCACAAGAAATACAATTGTTAACTTTTTCTGACATCGGTCTGGAGCAAGAAAAAGTTTCCCCAACGGGGTACTTAGCTTTAATGAAGACTTCAGTTCTGAAATTCGGATTTGAAAATCTCAGGAGTCGGCCGACCGGCACTTGCGAACTGCTTTTGCTTCGGGCACCGCACGGCAAGAAAGACTGAAAAAAATGGCATCGGCTGCATCTTTTATATCCCTGGGGAGATGGAGATGAACAGGAATAGAACAAGAGAATTTTGGACTCTCAAACTTGTAGGGGACTCTAAAGCATATGCCCTACTTAATACCATTAATCTTTGGAGAATAAAATCAGTAACTTGAAAACTGACAAATGTGGGATTACAAAGAAATAATTTTATTTGTGAAACATGCCAAAACAAGAAAATCTGGAAATACTGGACTTTTATGGACTTTGTTAAAATTGTAGGGGACACTAAAGCATATTACCTAACTCATGTGACTAATGTTTGGAAAAATACTCAGGAGGGGAAGAGGAGGGAACACTTGACTAAGTAAAACAATTTTTTCTTAATAGTACTATTTTGATAGTGCATGATTTTTTTTTGCATGTTATAAAGTTGCTTTCAGTTTTTTTAAGTGTAATGGGGATACTAATGTAAATAGGTGCTCCTGTTTTTTTTTCTTTCTCCTTGTTCAATTTTAAGAAATGTAGGCACTGCAATGTAAATAAATCTGGTTAAAACAGCATGACAAATTAGTGTGCTTTTTCTCATTCTTGCATAGGGGAATAACCATTAGCTTAACCTAGTAACAAGTTTTAAGAAAAAGCAAGAAAAAATGGAATACTGAATATTATAAAGCTTTTTATAGTAAACAGAGGTATGCTTGGCAGTTTTGTGTCTGGTTTTCATGTCTCTAGCAGAAAACTGGTACAGAGAAATGGCTTGGAGAAAATGTTTTCTGAAAGCATTCAAGTGTTTCCCAGCTGAGAGCGCTATAAAAATAAGACAGACCCAGACAGCACTTAAAAGAACTACAGGCTATACCATGCACCTTAGCGTGGATAACCTTGCTATTAAGTTATCTCATTTCCATGTGTGCTTTTGTCAGCTTGGAACATTTGTTCCTATGAGGACGGTAAAACTTCAATATTAGAAGATGTACATAGTTTTGTGTGTTACTATTAAGTTAGTAGGTTTCAGGGGGTATTGGGGTATGTTTGTATTTCTGTTTGAGGGTTCCGATAAAACAAAAAGTTCTGTAAGATGTGACATATGTTCAAATGGAGATGACAAGAAACAACTGTATAAAATATTAACCTGCCAAACAGTACATGCATGTTACATAAAAGCTGGACCTAGACGTTAAACAAAAAAGTTGCTATACATAAAAGATAGAAATAATAACTTTTCAAGAATATTATGCTTTCTGTAATGTCTTTAAATGTTAATGATATCACAGAAAAATAAGAAAGAGTAGTGTACTTCATTAAAAATGCTGAGTGCAAATATCTATGCTACAGGGGAGACACTTGGAAAAAGTAAACATGAATTTGATGGTTGTTCTGCGGAATACCTGGGGCAAAGGAAGAGAGAAGTACTTATATTAATTTCAAGAGGAGCTCCAATAGTGATAGAAGAGGATTAAAAAGACAATAATGGTAGATTTGTAGTACCAAGGGGCTACTGGCAAGGGAGGAGTACTACACTGGCATGTATTTATATTCCACTGAAAACTGCTATCATGGAGCTTAAGAAAATTCTGGGAGAAATAATCAGCTTTCATCATGGAATATTACTTATAGGTCAGGAGTGGAATTTGATTTGCAACAGTACTGGAGCCTTCCTGTGTCCTGACAGAGTGCTCTTCAAACTATCTGGAGATATACAGAGCTGAGTATATTTTTCTGGCACTTCAGAGTTGTGTACTGGTAATTGTTGTTTGACTAATTTTTATATCATTGCTGGCTGACTTCAGAGTTGTGCACTGTTATTTTTGCTTCACTGTATAGCTTTTCAGATCTCTGCTGAAGGTGGTGGTTTTCCCGTACCCACCCTCCCTATTCCTGTGTTGTTTAAATTTGGAGGCTTTTGCAGTTGCCTGTCCCCACTGTAGATTTGATCTTGGACACTCCCCCCAGTCCCATATCTTTACCTCATTCTACCAAATAGACTCCTTCTGCACTTTTTAATCATTTTTAATTTAATTGCATTTTTTAAACTATTTGGTCTAACATTGCTACATACTCAAGTGTGCTAGCTTGCACTGCATTTGAATTGTTTTGACTGCTGTTTTAGCTACTTTTCAGTATATATAGATATAAGAAAGAAAGTTACTGTTTGTCGTTTTTGCATTTAAGTTACCTGGCACTTGCTCACTAAAGCAATTATATAAGTCAGCACTAAAAAATTAAAAGCACTACACCCTCACAAACTCCCCTTGAGTATCTTGTTCCCCATTGGCCCTTTTTTCAATTATAAAGGAATTCCCAATACTATTCTAGCATGTCCAAAGGTCAGTTGTCAATCTCCTCTCCAGTCCAGCTGGTGAATCTGGGAATCTTGAGGCAATGTTACAACTGCCTCATGTACACAGACAACCCTCTCCTCCTCCCAACAAATTCCAGCACATGTGAGAGATGCAACCATATAGCCAAACTGGAGGCTAAGCTCTCTCAACTCAGTACTGGCATAACCAGTCAGGAGGAGAAGGAAACCACACTCACTACAATTCCAGTCTCAAATAGACCTACCACGACAGCAAACCAAACACATAAACACACAAAAACATACTCGGAGGCTCTAAATAAAAATCTGCCTAAGCAGCAGAGACCTTCAAAGCAGACACCCAAGCAACCGCTACCCCAAAACAAAACATGTGCAACACATAGCTCACAAAGCCAGTGTGCCGAACAGTTACAGCCCTTAAGGCTAAACAACACACCTGATACACTTGTAATAGGTGACTCTATCGTCATGCACACTGACGTCCCACTCACCACGCTGAACAAGGAGAAGGTCACGGTGAGCTGCCTGTCGGGCGCTAGGATCCGCCACATAACACAAGCACTCAGGTTACTCCAAGGCAAGTACTAATATGACTCCATCATTCTCCATGCTGGTGTGAATGACCTGAGAAGTACCACCCTGGACTACATGAAAAGAGACATAGAGGAGCTCCCTGAGCATGTAGCCCAGGCCAGTATGACCCTGACCTTGAGTAGCATCTTACCCTCACCAAGAATGATGCCACAATATGAAGACAAGATGATCAATTTCAACAATTGGCTTAAGTATTGGTGTCATTCAAAGGGGATCCAATGCCTGTCAGCCTGGGATGACATGCTCGACAAGCCACGATGCTTCGCTAGGGATGGCTTGCGCCTGTCACCCCTGGGCTTTCGGACATTGGAAAAGGCTCTTGCTACCCCCATAGCGCCTTTTTTAAGCAAGGCTCAAAAGACAAACCCACCTCCATAGGTATCACAAGGGATAAGAAACTAAGAGTAATGCTACTCAACGCCAGAAGTCTAAACCTCAAGATGCATGCACTCGAAACTCTCCTTAGCATGGAGAACATCGATATCTGTGCAGTAACAGAAACCTGGTTCAAGGCTCCCAAGAGCACCCCAGCACTACCAGGTTAAACCTCATACCATGCTTTTCGGCCCCAAAACTTGGACCGAACCACAAAAGGAGGGGGAGTATCAATATTCATCAAAGATACCCACACCTCCAGGTTGGTGGCACAGCACGAAGCATCAGAGACTATCCATGTGCAACTAACAGTGGGTAAAACTGCCTTCCAGTTTATAGCCTGCTACAGACCACCCTCCCAAACCCAGGAACCCCAGTCTGCCTTCCTGAGAACACTGGAAAATATGAAGGTCTCTCCAAACACCATTATATTGGGCGACTTCAACAACCCAAACATAGACTGGGAGCATTACTCTAGCTCCAACACCCTAGCCCAAAGGTTCCTAGAATTTATAAACTCAAATGCTATGGAACAACGTGTTACCACTCCCACAAGAGGGGAAAACATACTGGACCTGATCATCACCAACATGGGGACTTTATGCTCCAGACCAGAAGTGTATCCCTAAATGGTAAGATCAGACCATAAACTAATCTCACTGGATATTCACATCCCGACCCCACCCCCTGCCCAGAAAACCACAGTGAAAAACTTCTCTAAAGCAAATTTCACACTCCTCAAAACTGAGGTGGAATCCGTCAAAGCCCCCAGGCCTGTGGAAAATACGGCCCAAACTGCAGAATCCTTTATAAACGCATTCTATGAACACCTTCAGGAATGCATGGATCATACAATCCCAAATAAAACCAAGACCCAATCCTCAAAAGGCAGACGTCCTGTCTGGTCGACCCCAGCCATAAACAAACTATACAATAGAAGGAGGAAGCTACTACATAATAGAGCAAAATCCCAAAAAGGGAAGGCATCTCTGATCAGTATTAGCAAAAAACTACAGCCACTCATAAAATCGTCTAAGGCCAGCTTCGAGAGAAAAATTGCACAGGACACTAAGGATAATCACAAGGCTTTCTTTAGTTATGTTAGAAACCTGGGTGGGAATTCCCAGATATGCTCAGAATTAGTCCAAAATGACAAAAAATACACCGAACCCACAGACATTGCCAACATCCTAGCTGACAAGTTCAGCGCAAACTTCTCCCCCCCCCCATCAAAAGGGCAAATATCTATCCCAGCAGAGTGCTGCCCCCCTGAAAACACAGATGCTCAGGTAAGAGCCGCCCTCTCCAAAGCAAAAAACACAGCATCAATGGGACCAGACGGTGTCCCGGGCTGTGTCCTACATGAACTCCTAGAAGAGCTAAACCCAAATATAAAACTACTGTTCAATCTCAGCCTTACTACAAGATATGTACCCAAAGAGTGGCGTACAGCAACAGTGGTCCCTCTCCACAAAGGTGGTGCCTCAATGGATCCTGGAAACTATCGCCCCATAAGCCTGACTAGCTTGGTCTGCAAAGCTATGGAAAAGATCATCATGGACCTCATAAATAAAGATATTGGGGACCTACAGACACTGGATCCTACCCAGTTCAGCTTTGTTAAGGGCAGATCCTGCCTCTTAAACCTGTTCGATTTCTTTGAAACAGTCACCAAGGCCATTGACGAGGGGAAAGTGGTCCACACAGCCTACCTGGACCTCGCAAAAGCCTTTGATACAATACCCCACTCGGGCATTATAGATAAGCTCACCAGCTTAAATATAAACCCCTATGTCACTAGATGGGTTGCAAACTGGCTCAAGGACAGAACCCACATGGTTAGAATTGCTGGAGCCATGTCGGACTCCAAACCAGTTACAAGTGGCGTCCCACAAGGCTCAGTCCTGGGACCTCTCTTGTTCGGTATATATTTCTCGGAGGTACAGGCCAACATGGAAGGACTGTGGCTGACCAAGTTCGCAGATGACTGCAAACTGGGCGCCATAATCGACTCTCCAGCCAACACAAGCATCCTCCAAAAGGGCCTCATAGAAACAGGCAACTGGTGCCAGAGCCATGGCCTCAAGCTAAACGCCAAAAAGTGTATAGTCATCCCCTCTGGCAAAAACAAAGTGCCCACAAATTACCACATAGATGGTAATCCATTAAGTACAGAAGAAGTAATTAGGGACCTGGGGATCCAAGTTGATAGCAATCTCTCATTTGACAACCACGTGGCCAAAGTGGTTAGAAAAACATTTTATATAGCCCACCTAATCATGAAGGGATTCACATCTAGATCAGGGGAGGTCATCGAACCTCTTTACTCATCCCTCATCAGGCCCATAATTGAGTACAATGCCCCTTTTGGGATGTACCTTACCAGACACCTGCAGCAACTGGAAAGACCCCAAAAGTACCTCACCAAGAGGATCAAAGGGCTCAAACAGATGCCATATGCTGCCCGGTTAAAGAAACTCCAGCTCTACTCAGTGGCATACCGCCTGCTCAGAGGCGATCTGTGCCTGACGTAAAAAGCCATGTCCAACCCAGAATTAATGGACATGCTGCACCTCAGAAAATCCAAATCCCATCAAGCTACGTGCTCGAGAGACTTGAACCTTAGCACTGAAATAAATAGGACATGCTGGAGGGACAGATTCATAACCCAGAGGCTCCCTTCACTCTGGAATAAAAGCCCAGTCCAGGTTAGGCAGAGTCCTTCACTGACTCTCTTCAAGAGGAATCTTGATGAGTGGATGGGAGATCGTAGGTTTACCCCGGGTATCACTTCTGTGTCACTGTTAGACAGAGGCACAGTACACTAACCTCAAAAAAGGGCATAGCAAAATTAATTTAAAATGGGTGGCGAAAGCCAAACACACTCTGGCTAGGCTTATAAATGCCCTAGGGCAGATAGCCTAGTATGAAACCTATGAACCCATACATATATATATATATATATATATATATATATATATATATATATATAAACCTTTCTTGTAACTAGTGTAGTCCAGTATCCAGGACTGTATGTAAGCTTCTGAGCCCCCCCAAGCTTTCTGTGTTGGAGGGAAGCCTTCTAGCTTATCAGTGGGAGTGGTAAGCACCAGGTAACCTATCTATCACATAAGGAGTGGTTCTGGCCTAGTGGTTTCTAACTCAGCACAGCTCCTCGTGGTGTCCTGCAGAGTGACCCAAGCAGCAGAGAGACAAAAGAGAGACTTTAAACAGATAAAGTATTTTTACCTCTGCTTTCTAACTGCAACTGCATTTTCTCGCCGAAAAGTGAGTTTCTGGCTTACCTAATATCTTAAAAGCATTGTTTTTGTATCTTAACTGTTTTTTGCACTTCTAAACGTCGTTTTTGTGTTGTTTAACTGTTGTAGGCTACACAGTCAAGTGTGCTAGCCATTTAAAGCATTTACAATGTTTCCTGTTTAAATTTCTGTTGTTTCTGCTTAAAAAAAAAAAAAAAAAAAAAAAAAATATCCTTGTTTCCCGCCTTTTCTAATCTAGAGTAGTCCAGATTTCAGGTTTGCTGAATTCTGGGCTGTGGTATAGTTCCTGTGTTGCCTATATCCTTACTTGCATAGGAGGAAGCTTCTCTGTTCACCAGTGAGAGTGGGGAGCTTTGAGCAGCCTATCTGTCCCTGGAGGAGTGGTCTCAGCCCAGCAACTAGTAGCTTATTGGCCGTTGTGGGCCAATTCCTATCTCTTTCTAGCTCCTTGCCTTAAAACCCGCATTTGCACGTTTTTGCGCAACGTCATTTAAGCAGTTTTAAACTTTTCCCGGCTCCACAAAGTCTGCTCTTCAATTTTACCCTTAGAATTAGTCAAACTCTCAAAGTAAGCACTCAACCTTCCTTCTACAGCCCAGCATTTGCTCAAATTTCTCAGTATAGCACTAACATACTATTGCACTACACCCCCTTATATTACCTAGAAGTACAAGGCTCCCTATTCGTCCATTCCAGACAATCAACAAAACAGTTCTTTAAACTATCCAGGCATGTCCAAAGTGCAGTTTCAGGTATACTCCCCAGTCCAACTGGTGAATCTGGGAATCTTGAGGCAATGTTACAATTGCCTTATGTACACAGACAACCCTCTCCTCTTTCCAACAAACTCAAATGTATGTGAGAGATGCAACTATACAGCCTAACTGGAGGCCAAGCTCTCTCAACCCAAGACTGGCACAGTCAGTCAGGAGGAGAAGGAAACCACCCGCACCACACATCCAGTCTCACATAGACCAATCGTATCAGTAAACAAGACACAAACTCACAAAAACATACTCTGAGGCTCTAAATAAAAATTTTCCAAAACAGCAGAGACCTCCAAAGCCGACATCCAAGCAACCGCTACCACCTAACAACTCTCACATATCACACACTTCACAAAGTCAGTGTACCACACAGTCGCAGCCCTTAAGGCTAAATAACACACCAAATACACTAGTAATAGGAGACTCTATTATCAGGCACACTGACGCTCCGCTCACCAGACTGAACAAGGAGAAGGTCACTGTAAGCTGCTTGTCGGGTAACAGGATCCGCCACATAACATAAGCACTCAGGTCATTCCACAGCAGGAACAAATATGACTCTGTCATTGTCCATGTTGGTGTGAATGACCTGAAACTTACTTTCTTGGACTACATGAAAAGAGACATAGCGGAGCTCTTGGATCATGTAGCCCAGGCCGGTATGACCCTGACACTGAGTAGCATCTTGCCCTCACCAAGAATGTTGCCACAGTTAAGGACAAAATGATCAATTTTAACAATTGGCTAAGCTATGGGTGTCATTCAAAGGGGATCCAGTGTCTGTCAGCCTGGGATGACATGCTCGACAAGCCACGCTGCTTCGCTAGGGACAGCTTGCACCTGTCACCCTTAGGCTTTCGAATACTGGCTAAGGCTCTTGCCACCCCCCATAGTGCCTTTTTTTAGGCAAGGCTCAAAAGGCAAACCCACCTCCATAGAAAATACAAGAAACAAAAAACTAAGGGTAATGCTACTCAACGCCAGAAGTCTAAACCTCAAGATGCATGCACTCAAGGCACTCCTTAGTATGGAGAAAATCGATATCTGTGCAGTAACAAACCTGGTTCAAGGCTCCAGAGAGCATCCCAGCACTACCAGGATATAACTCATACCATTCTTTTCGGCCCCAGAACTCCGACTGAAATACTAAAGGCGGGGGAGTATCCATTTTCATCAAGGATACCCACACCTCCAGGTTAGTGGCACTGCACGAGGCATCGGAGACCATCCATGTGCAACTAACAGTAGGCAAAACTACTTTTAAGTTTGTAGCCTGCTACAGATCACCCACCTTGTCCCAGGACCCCCACTCAGCATTCCTGAAAACATTGGAGAATATGAAGGTCTCACCAAACACCATGTTATTGGGGGATTTCAACTACCCAAACATTGACTGGGAAAACTACTCAAGTCCAAACTCCTTTGCCCAACGGTTCCTGGAATTTATACACTCAAACGCCATGGAACAACTGGTCACCACTCCCACAAGAGGGGAAAACATATTGGACCTGGTCATCACCAACATGGGTGGCTCAATGTTCCACACCAGAAGTAAACCCCTTGTTGGTAAGATCAGACCATAAACTAATCACTATGGACATCCACATCCTGACCCCACCCCCAGCCAAGGAAACCACTGTGAAAAACTTTTCAAAAGCAAACTTCACACTTCTCAAGACCACAGTGGAGAACTTCAAAGCACCCGGGCTAATGGAAAATGCTACCCAAAACGTAGAATCCTTCACAAATGCATTCTATGAGCACCTACAGGAATGCATGAATCATGCCATCCCAAGCAAAACCAAGACTCACTCCTCCTCCAAAAACAGGAGACCAGTCTGGTAGACCCCAGCCATAAATAAACTTTACAACAGGAGGAGGAAACTATTACATGATAGGGCAAAATCCCAAAAAGGGAAAGCATCCCTGATCAGTACTAGCAAGAAACTTTGATCCCTCATAAAATCATCAAAGACTAGCTTTGAAAGATTCTAAAGATAATCACAAGGCTTTTTTTTAGCTACGTCAAGAATCTGGGTGGTAACTCCCAAATCTGCTCTGAGCTGGTGCAAAATGGCACAAAGTACACTTAACCCACTGACATTGCCAACATCCTGGCAGACAGGTTTAGTGCAAACTTTACCACCCCACCCCCCAAAAGGACCTGTGTCTATCCCAGAAGTATGCAGTCCTCCTGACATCACAGACACACAGGTGAAAGCAGCCCTTTCCAAAGTAAAAAAACACAGCATCAATGGGACCGGATGGCATCCCGGGCTGCGTCGTACACGAACTCCAAAAAGAACTAAACCCTCACATAAATTCACTGTTCCAACTCAGCCTCACCACAGGTTATGTACTCAAAGAGGTACAGCAACGGTAATTCCGCTCCACAAATGGGGCGCCACAATGGATTCCGGGAACTATCGCCCTATAAGCCTGACTAGCCTGGTTTGCAAGGCTATGGAGCGTATCATCATGGATCTCATAAACAAAGACATTGGGAACCCCCAGACACTGGACCCTACCCAATTCAGCTTTGTTAAAGGCAGATCTTGCCTCCTAAACCTAGATGACTTCTTCCAAACAGTTACCAAAACCATAGATGAGGGAAAGGCAGTCCACACGGCCTACATGGACCTCGCAAAGGCCTTCAACACAATACCCCACTCTGGTATCATAAATAAGCTTACCAGCCTAAATATCAACCCATTCATCACAAGATGGGTTGCAAACTGGTACAGGGATAGAACTCACACAGTCAGAGTTGCGGGTGCCATGTCTGACTCTAAACCGGTTACAAGTGGCATCCCACAGGGCTCTGTCCTGGGACCCCACTTGTTCAGCATATACTTCTCTGAGGTACAAGCAAGCACGCGAGGACTGTGGCTGACCAAGTTCGCAGATGATTGCAAACTGGGAGCCATAATCGACTCTCTGGCTGACACAAGCATCCTCCAGAAGGGTCTTATGGAGATGGATACCTGGTGTCAGAACCACGGCCTCAAGCTAAATGCCAAAACAATGTATAGTCATCCCCTTTGGGAAAAACTAACTGCCCACAAACTACCACATAGGAGGTAATCCGCTAAGTACGGAAGAAGTAATTAAGGATCTGGGGACCCAAGTAGATAGTAACCTCTCCTTTGACAATCACATTGCCAAAGTGGTTAGAAAACCCTTCTATATAGCTCACCTAATCACAAAAAGGTTCACATCTAAATCAAGAGAGGTCATTGTGCCACTACTCATCAGGCCCATAATTGAGTACAATACCCCATTTGGGATGTACATTACCCGACACCTGCAACAGCTGGAGAGACCGCAAAAGTTCCTCACCAAGAGGATCGTGGGCCTCACACAGGTGCCCTATGCAGCTCGACTAGAGAAACTCCAGCTCTACTCAGTTGCTTACCACCTACTCAGAGGCGATCTCTGCCTGACGTACAAGGCTGTGTCTAACCCGGAACTAATGGACATGCTCCACCTCAAGAAAACCAAATCCATTAGAGCTACATGCTCCAGGGATTTAAACCTAAGCACAGCTATAAATAGGATATGCTGGAGGGATAGATTCATATCCCAGAGGCTTCCCTCGCTCTGGAATAGAGTACTGGTCCATGTTAGGCAGAGCCCCTCGCTGACCCTCTTCAAGAGAAATCTTGATGAGTGGATGGGAAGTCGTAAATTCACTCCTGGGATCACTTCTATGGCCCTGCTGAACAGGGGGCTCAGGAATCTAGTCTAAAAGGGAGGCGAAAGCCAACATATTCCGGCTAGGCTTATAAATGCCCTAGGGCAGATAGCCTAGTGCCTACCTATGAACCTATAAAGATGTGTCTGAGGGGCCCAGAAGGGAAAATATAGCAAAAGAGGGTAGATTTTTTAAGAAATCTATGAAAATATTTGTCATAGAAGATGTGAATTCAGAACTAGGAGTTCGGAGTAAATTTACATATTATTCCCCAAAATAGATAAAAGGGCTAGTCTTGACAGAATTTACGTTTCACAGGAACATCTGCATTTAATTGAAGTTCTTGATATATACCCAATAACTATTTCAGATATATACCCAATAACTATTTCAGATAACGCACCAATAACAACTAAAATAAAAACACAGGGTAAAGAAATAAAAATGAGACATTGGCGCTTTCCCACCTATCTGTTGAAAAGAGAGGAATTTAAGGAATGGGTAGTGGAAATTATTCAGAAGCTATTAGAAAATATAGAAATTTCTTCTGAAAATATAGCTAGGAAGTGAGATAAAATTAAAGTCGAGTTTAAAACTAAGGTGGAAATAAAATATAGGGAGATATGGTTAAGAAATAACAATAATTATTTAGACGGACTGACAAATGTTAAAGTATTGCAAAACAGAGGGAATCTCACAGAACAAGAAGAGGAGCAACTGCAGAATGTTAAACAGAAAATAAGGGAATACCTTGATGATACGTACGAGTTTAGAAAGACTGATGTTAATCACCTGTTTTATGATAATTCTAGAGCACAAAAACTTTTAGCACAACAACTCAGGCAACAGAAAGTAGAAAGGGCTGTCACCAAGCTTAGGGAGCCTATAGCAAGAAGATAACAAAGGATCCTGTAGAAGTATTAGAAATATTTCGGAAATCCTATTAAAGTCTATATAAAGCGGAGAAATATAGAAATCAAGAAAAGGTACAATGTTTCTGGAAGAATTAAATATGTCAAGTCTAGAGATAGAGGAGGCTCAATTACTAACAGTAGAGTAGGAGGAGATGAGATAAAAATGGTGATGTACAACCAATCTACAGGAAAGTCACTAGGAAAAGATGGTATTCCTTTTGAAGTTTGGAAGCTAGGAGGGAAAAACAAAACCTTCTAGATCTTTATCATTTTAAAAGTATTTTAAGAAGAGGAGAAGTACCAACATCTTGGAAGAAAGCGGTGGTAGCTGTAATACCTAAAGAGGGTAAAGCTCCATCAGATCCAGCTTCATATAGGCTCATTTCAATACTAAACCACGATTATAAAGTGCTTATTTCTATAATGGCTAAAATAATGGCAAAAGTGATGCCAAAACAGATAGATACGAATCAATGTGCTTTTGTGGAGGGGAGGCAAACATTTGACAACATTAACAGAACACTGATCTACAGGGAAGCAGAATGTAAGAAAATACCACTGTTGTTGATGGGTCTTGATGCAGAGAAAGCATTTGACAGAGTAAGCTGGGACTTTATGAGCAGGACAATGGAAGCATTTGCATTCCCTGATAAAATTATAAGGTTGATTAAGAGGATACATGAGGGATCTGAGGTGAAAATTAAGGTAGGTGGGGTCCTCTCTGATAATTTCTGCTTGAGCACAGAGGAACCAGGCTGAGGTGTCCCCTTTGTTATTTGCATTATATTTAGAACCACTGGCAAAGAAAATAAGGGACTCAGGAATTCAAGGACATAATTGGTATGGTAGTCAAGAAAAGCTGGTTCTATTTGCAGATAATCTTTTGTTATTTCTAGCCAAGCTCTCTGGTGCAGGGATAAATGACCTCCAATTGCCTCCAGAAGGGAACAATTGGGCTTCCTTTCATAAGCACTAGAAGAGTTGCCAAAGAAAGATTCTCTGAACCCTTGATGTTGCAGGCCTCCTCTGCCATGAGGACAGTGTCTACCATTTGAATTTTCCCTTCTGCCCCTGGGAGAATGCTCTACACGAGTGTCCTGGAAAGATCCTAGTGATTTCCTTAACCATCAACAAAACAAGACTGGAATGCAGGAATACCAAAGAAACAAACAAACGTAGGCAGAAAACAATTTAATATATCACAGCAAAGCTTTCGGGTAAAACCCTTCTTCAATACTAGCTTGCTTTAAATAGGAGCAAAAAACAGTCACATGATAGCAGCCAAAATCACATGACCGACAAACACAATATAATATAACATATAACATAATAGATATACAAAATGCAAAAATATTTAAAACAGCTTAACACGCTGAATTTTACTTAAAACAGGCTTTAGGCTAACAGTAGAATTTAATCCAGGTGGAGAATCCGCTGCTAGTCTTAAAATCCATTCATATTCCTTAATATCTAAAACATTATTAATATCACCACCCCTACTATGAGGTTTAACCAAATCTAGGCATCTAAATTTAAAGCAATGCGTATTCCCATATATTTTAATATGCTTGAAAAGAGCATTATTCTCAACCTCCCTTCTAACCTCTGACTTATGCTCAATTATTCTGTCTTTAAGTTTATGTGTGGTCTTGCCAACATAGAATGCTGAACAGGCATTACAAGTAGCCAAATACATCACATTTACACTGTTGCAGAATGCTACTGATTTAAAGTGAAACTCTTTTAAAGTAACAGGATGAATAAATGCATAATTAGGGGTAGCAGCAATGTCTATACAACAAGAACAGCTCATACATTTAAAAGTACCAATACGATCAGAGAAAACATTCAGCTTTGAGCCAAAATTTAAATCTTTATAACATAATAAGCTTTTAATACTTCTCA
This sequence comes from Protopterus annectens, assembly GCF_019279795.1. Classification (NCBI taxonomy): domain Eukaryota; kingdom Metazoa; phylum Chordata; order Ceratodontiformes; family Protopteridae; genus Protopterus; species Protopterus annectens. The sequence goes on from NC_056735.1 coordinate 1,449,095,046, forward strand.
TATTCCTATATGAGTAGTAAGGCTTTTCACCTAAAATTCGCCTAACCTCTGGACAGGCCATCAACACAGGCCAGTACTTGGCTATGCTATATTTAACCGAACCTGTTCTACTACTAAAATTCATAACATATCTAGTTCTAGCTATATTTCCAATGTTAGATCCTGATGTAATGATCATTCATACACGCGTCTGTCCTAAGATAAGGTTTATATGTAGTATCCCTATTAAGTATTACCATTCTCTTCAATTCTTCCAATATATCCAAGTCATAGCCATTCTTAACAAACTCATTGAACATTTCATCTAACTGTATATGAAATACAGAGTCGATTGTATTTAACCTACTGACTCGTGAAAATTGAGCTTTAACAATTCCTTTAAAAACATGAGGTGCATGCATGCTATTATAATGTAAGTATCTACTAGTATGCACATCCTTCTTGTGAATAGTAGTTTGTAAAGTACCCTCTTCTTTATATACCTTAACATCAAGGAAGATTGCTTCATGTTCAGATATAATCTCCTTAAAAAACAAGAAGCTCGTACTACTGTATAAATATACTATAAAATCTTGCAGATCAGAGCGTGATCCCTTCCAAACCATAAAGCAATTGTCCACAAACCTCTGGTACAAGCAAATATTACTGTTCAAAAATTTTACACCATCATGTATAAACTCTAATTCCCACTGATACAAGACTAGGTTAGCATATGTATTAGCAACCTGTGTTCCCATCGCAACACCGGTTAACTGTAGAAACGAAAGTTGGTCAAACATAAATACATTGTTGCTCAGAACTAAGTCTAATAATGCACATATATTTTGAACATCACCTGTAGGTATATCTATTTTCTTACTCAGAAACTGTCTGATAGCCTCAATGCCATACTCATTTGGTATGACAGTAAAAAGAGAATTTATATCTAAGGTTACAAATAAATAACCTAAATCGAGTTTGTTACGTAGACTGTTATACCAAATTGAAAGTTTGCTTAAAAAATTACCTGTGTCCTTTAAGATATTAGGACACTCCAATAATAAGGGGTACAATCGCTTTTGTAGATAAACAGATATCGGTTCAGTTATCCACCCACCCCCAGAGACAATGGGCCTCATGGGTGGGTTATCTAAACATTTATGAATTTTTGGTAACCCATATAATAAGGGAATAGTGGGACAGGGTACTGTAAAAAAGTGAAACAAATCTAAATCTATCTCACCATTAATTTGTAACTCATATATATACATATTAACGTTACTAATGCATTTCTTAGCATCATTATATGATATTCTTCTGAAAGCACTCTCATCTTGAAGAAAATTGAGCATAGATGTCTTACAGGCATTACAGTCCATAATAACAATAGCACCTCCCTTGTCAGCTTGTTTCATTACAATAGTATTGTCAAATTGCAGTTTCTTTAAGGCACAGTGTTCATCATAGTTCAAATTATACTGTCTCTTCTTCTTAATTGTAGTCCCATATAACTTTCTCAAATCAGCTTCACATAAATTATGGAAAGCAGTTGTCACAGGCAAATTAACTGGTATAAAGGTACTACGTCTTTTGCAAGTATTATTTGATATCATAGCATTATTTGAACTAAAGAGAATCTTTAAATTTATATTCCGAATAAACTGTTTTAAATCTGTCAAAGCTAAGGTTAAGCCATCATCTGCTGTAGGAAGAAAGCTAAGACCTTTGTTTAAAACAGAGACACATGGTCCATCTAGGGGAATATCAGAAAGATTAAAAATACCTTGTATTATCTGCGACTCACTTTCCCATGCTTGACAGGACTGTCGTTTTTCCGTTTCACAGGACCGCCCGACTGTCTGATTAAGGACTTGTTCCTTACTGCTATACTGCTCTGTACTTTCTCGGCTTGTTCCAATTGGAAGCGTTTCAGTGAAAAATTCAAAGATAACTGTTGATTCTTCCTCATATCACCTTGAGTTACAGGCCCCACGCTACCTGTATTTGAAATTTCTTCATTCAATAGTAACACTGATGCAGAGGGCGTGGTTGTAGAATCAGACTGCACAGCCATTAAAATATATGGGAATATGCATTGCTTTAAATTTAGATGCCTAGATTTGGTTAAACCTCATAGTAGGGGTGGTGATATTAATAATGTTTTAGATATTAAGGAATATGAATGGATTTTAAGACTAGCAGTGGATTCTCCACCTGGATTAAATTCTACTGTTAGCCTAAAGCCTGTTTTAAGTAAAATTCAGCGTGTTAAGCTGTTTTAAATATTTTTGCATTTTGTATATCTATTATGTTATATGTTATATTATATTGTGTTTGTCGGTCATGTGATTTTGGCTGCTATCATGTGACTGTTTTTTGCTCCTATTTAAAAAGCTGCTTTTGTTTTAATGATTGTTAGTATTGAAGAAGGGTTTTACCCGAAAGCTTTGCTGTGATTTCCTTAACCACATCTTCCTACCACTTTGATGATTCCTCGAAAAGGTTCTTTGAGGGGTGGAAAAACATACACTCATGGCAGAAAGGATCCTTCCATCCTTCTCACACCTACACAAAGTGTCTTTTATTTTACGGTCAAAAAGAGACGTGCCCCCAAAAGGAGCATTCAAGAACACGGACTTAAAGGGCTTCACAAAATCACACAAGCGCATCCAGGCGCGTCTCCTAATGGATAAGTCTGAACCTACTGCCCTTAAGGTTCCTTATGTTACATTAGAAATGAGCCTCATGGAAGAGCTGGATCTCGATTGTAGGGTCACCAACTAAGAAGTGATGGAAGCCTTCACCTAGTCAGAAACAGCTCTTGCGAGGGTATCTGAAAGTTCCTTAATCAGATCCTTCTGTAATCTGGTGAAATTTGCCAAATAGTTCAGAAACTTTAAGACAAAGGTCACTGAAGCAAAGATATGCTTCCCAAATTTGTCCATTGCCTGGGACTCCTTGTTGGGGAGATGAACAGGGGAACTTTCCTCCACAAGTTCTTTTTTTAGTGGCACCCGGCAAGACCATGGCATGAACAGGGGGGACCTTTGGACCAGAACTGTCCGATGGGGTCACAATTTTGTCAGGTTTCCTGGGAATGGGTTCAGTGGTGTCAGGTTCCTTCCATGCCTGCCAAGAGACCAAGTCAATGACTCCAAAGTCCTAAAGAAAGACCTCCCTGGGGAGGGATTCAAGAAAAGGGCTTTCTGATCCCTGGTCCTTCCCTGCTCAGAGGAACAGCCCCCCTCCAGGGCAGAAGTCAGAGCTGAACTTACCATTCCTGAGGTTTCGAAGTGCAGAGATGGTGCTCTCGGGTCCAATAGGGTAAAATCAGCTCTGAGAGCTCTACGTATCGACTGAACTGAACAGCTCAGAGCAAACCTTAGATCTGAGGATACCACTATCCTCTGATCCAAAGTACATGGTCCTGGGTGACTTGAATCCAAGAACTTTGAGACCATGGAAGAAGTCGGAGGAGAAAAAGTTAAATGTGGTGTTGTGGATGTTCAGGCCTCCTAACTCGATGGGTAGGAGCTGATGTAAAAGCCATCTGACTCTACACTGAGATAATCTCTGTCTCACTACCCTCTTCACATCCTCTACAGTAAGGCTTCTAGAAGAGAAAGATGAATGCACTGAAGGTGACTCTGGCCTGTACAAAAATGGAGAAGGTACTCTTGAAGGGACTGGGTTCACCAATGGAGAGTACCTTGTTCTAGGCAAAGGAACCACATCTAATATTTTTGTCTGATCCGAAGCCTTCAAATCAGTGGAATCCTTAACTTTTGGAGACTTCGGATTCAAAGAAACAGTCAGATCCAATGGTAAATTCCTAACCTTTGTCTGATCCAAAGAAGTCATCAGATCAGAGATCTTTTATTTCTTCTTTTTGAATTGATCCAGTGAAACCGTAGGATCCAAATAAAGTCTTTTTAAATACTTCTCCAAGGTCTTTGAGGAAGCTGTTGAAGAGCTTGGAGAAGAGTGAGGTACTTTTTTTAGATATGTCTCCAGAAATGGCTTCATCAAAACAGGAGGGCAACAGCCCTTTTAAAAAAAATTTCATTTTGCATTCAATCAATGCCATCAGGTTAATCACATGACATGCAGCACAACTCTCTTGTAGGTGAAGTGGACCATGGCAATACATGCAAAGAGCCAGAAAGGGGAATTTTCTGACCACACTTCCCACATTTTTTAAAACCAGACAGGGTTTTCTCCTTTTCTGCCATAGCAAAAATAACTAGACAGAAAACTAATAATTAACAGATAACAACAAATCTACTCGTAGAAGGATGTGTTTTTTTTTTTAAGAAGAAGGGGAATTAAAAAAGAAAAAGGGAATTAAACTGCCTACAAAGGTAGCACAAGAACTACACTTGTGTAGAAGGGAGCAGGAGAGAGACAGAGAGATGGGCAGAGATATTAACAATAGTATTAAGCATACATTAGTTCAAAAGAAGAAAAAGATGACAGGAAATACAGAACTATAAATATATAAATTAAACAGCAACAATAACAAAAAATAAAGCACTTACCTAGTTGAATAGCTTGAGAAACAAAACACATTTTTCACCACGGCAGCAAACAAGATCTGATGTAATGGAGGTTGGTGCATTATGGGTAAGGGAGAGGCATGAGAGTTCAAAGTTGCCACGAGCTTTTGCAGAGGCTGAGTCAGATCCAAAGTCTCGGATCCGAACCCATCAGTTGAGGGCAGAATGAAAACTGACATCAGACTGAAATTTTGAGCTATGATACAGAATTGGAATTGCCTAGACATATTAAGGTCTTGCTGAGTCTAATTATAATGGCTGCCAAAAAAGCAATTACTACAGAATTGAAATCAAGTATAAACCAACTTTACTAGAAGTAGTAAAGATAGTAACAGAGATAAAATAACTGGAATTGGGATCTTTAGAAAAGGGTAGGAGGAAATTGCACTGAAAAAAAGGGAATTGTGGGAACAATACATGCAGAAGTAGGAGGTTTAAAAGAAGGCAGGATTTGAATGAGCTATGTAATGTTTGACTGACAATGACTGAATATATCATAAATGTAGAATGTTTGCAGCTACAGCTGTATCAGCATGGTTTGTAATGTATAATGCTTGCAACTGAAATTGTGTCAGTATGGTATATTTTCATTTATATAAATAAATGCCTGTGTAATGCGTCATCATTTAATAAAGATGTTTCTTGTTTAAAAAAATAAAAATAAAAACTTCCTCACAAAAAGTTCACATAAGCATAAACATAACAACTCCTTTAGAAAAACAATGACAGTCTCAGAAAATCAGTTTCCTAGCTAAACACCATAATTTTGACATAAAAATACAAGTTTTCCTCATAAAACAGAAATTGGAATGCTTTCCCCAATGGGGATCTATCTGTCTATCTCTCGAAGATAGCTAGTAAACCAATAGTTTCACGTGGCTGACCAAAGTGTTCTTTTCACTGGCAAGAAAACTGTGAATCTTTTCTCACTTCAGCTGTACTTCTATAGAACTCTGCTCAAGCAGGGTTAGTATATCCCCTTCCACTCTCCCAGCAACACAGGGATATGAACCCTGTGGCTAAGGAGTCATCATTCCATCCTTCCATAACAGATGGTGCTACTGATGAATTTAATGACGACAAAAATGCTTTTACCCCTTTAGTTACACCACCCCTAAGCCGGTTGGAACGTCTTTTGAAGAAGAATTGTCGGAGCATCATTGTTGTGGGGGAGGAGACATGAGAGGGAGGGGGATAGAGAGAATTAACTGAAACCAGTAAACCTTCTAGTTTTGGTAATCTATAATAAGCATAGAGGTTTTAAAATATTTAATTATAGTGATTTTCATGTTACCGAAGCACATGCTAACCTTCTTGAATGGGGCAATACTTTTATTATCACTAAGAGACAGCTTCTATTAGTAACACCCTCAGTGAGTTTAGATTATTTACACATATGTTAAAATTGTCTCTTTGGTTCACAAATGGTCATAATGCAGTTTTGTATAAACCTAGAACTTTTATTCAACCGCCGTACCCCAGTGGTTGTTCTACTTGAGAAAATATGTGAAAAAGGTACAAGTGATATCTCTTAATGTACCACTTAGTGAATGTGGCTATGGTGACAATGTCAACTTGGAGAAAGTTGAAATGGATATGTTAGTCAAAAGTCAAGTCAAGTCAAAGAAAACTTTACGGTCATTCAGAACTACACAGCACTGTGTAGATGAACAAAATTACAATGCTTCATTGCCAATGCAGGAAACAGTTGCACATATAGACAGAGAAATATGAATAAAATATCAGAGTAGACATTTAATAAGTAGCAATTAGTAAGTAAAGTAGGACAGCAGTGACCCACACCCATCCCAGAACAGGAGACAAGGAAGAAAAGGAACAATATGAAGGTAATATTGTTAAAGTAAAATTGAAACAATAGCGCATATCTATGATTAGACTAAATTATTGCACAATTTGTATAGTGCACTTTACAGTCCTTCAGTGTGGTAGGTGAGCTACCTTAGTATTGCACTTGGTTATTGCACATCCATAAAATAAGTCACTTGACAGGCTAGTTATGTAACAGAAGTGGTTGAGTATTGCGACAGACTCACAGTTCGTTTTTCCCAAGAGTTCAACAATCTAATGGAGAGCGGGAAGAAACTGTTATTTAGTCTGGTGGTCTTACAATGCAGGCTTCTGTATCTCCTGCCTAAGGACAGGTGAGTGTACAGACTACTGGCAGGATGCACTGGATCGCTGTAAATCTTTTTGGCCCTGTCGATGTACTGGCATTTGTGTAGATCTTCCAGAGGTGTAAGGGAGGTGCCAATGATTCTTTCTACCGACCTTACAACTCACTTGAGAGCCTTCCGATCCTGATTGTTACAGCTCCCATACCAGACTGTAATGTTGTTGGTTAGGACACTTTCAATGATGCCCCTATAAAAAGTCTGAAGTATGGAGCCTGGTAAGTTTGCCTTCCTAAGTTTCCTTAGAAAGTGCAAGCATTGCTGAGCTTTTTTGACTGTGCTGGATACATGGACTGACCAGGATAAGTTATCCGTGATGTGAACACCCAAGAAAGTACAGCTGTGTATATTTACCATAAATGTAGATGTTCAAGTGTATTTACTGTTGCAGTCATTACATTTGGGTAATCTGCTGGCAGGATGCTCTGTCGGCCTGAATAACAAAGTCTTGGGTCCTGCGTCGGTTGCTGTCCCTTCTTCCATGATGTCAGGTCGTCAGGGGTATAAAACATGCAGCCGACGCCATTTTAATCAGTTTTTCTTGCCTCAGATGTCAGGTGCCCCCCAAATGGGGAGCAAATATATTTATATATATATATATATAAACTGTAAATATATAAATGCACCTTAGAAAAATAAAATTTATCTTCAACTAAAATCAAATACACCACAAAGGCTTTTGAGTATAGTGAAGGAAAGAAAAGGTATAGAAAGGGGGCTGGCGGGTGGGTAACCCAGACTGCAACAGTGAACACACTCAAACATCTACATTTATGGTAAGTGTACACAATGTTCTTCGTGTTTCACTGTTGCAGTCATTACATTTGGGTAGAATCCCAAAGCTATGGATGGGAGGGTGGAACTAAACAGCATTAGAAGCAGCTATAAGGCCCTGCAAGACTGCAGTGGCAAAGCCTGCCCTGGATTTAGAGAAGAGAGGCAAATGATAATCCTTTGTGAACGTATGAACTGAGCTGCAAGTAGCAGCTTCTAAAATGTCTCTGGTTGGGACCCCTTTGAGAAAAGCTGCTGAAGTAGAAGCAGCCCTGGTGGAATGGGATCTGATCCCCTTGGGCACAGGATTACCATGGAGTAAGTAGCAGAAACGAATGCAATGGCTTATCCATGCTTTGATATAGCCTTCCCCTCTGATCCTGCAGCAAATGCTACCAGTCGTTGCTCAGCCTTTCTTAGAGATTTTGTCCTGTTTAAGTAGAATCTTAGTTGTCTGTGTACATCCAATGAATGCAGAATCTGCTCCCCACTGTTCTGCGGATTTGGGGAAAAAAATTGGCAGGTGAATTGGCTGGTTAAGAGCCACACTGGATACCACCTTAAGCATAAAAGAAGGACTGGTCCTGAGGGCCACCCTGTCCGGGTAAAAAATAATGAAAGGCTCCACTGCCATGACAGCCTGTAGTTCTGAAACCCTTCTAGTTGAAGTGACTGTCAAAAGAAAAGCTGTCTTCCAGGAAAAAAAAATTATATCCGCAGTAGCTGCTGGTTCAAAAGGAGGCAGGGTGAGTTTTTCCAGCACAAAATTAAGGTCCCATGCAGGAGTTGGTGCTCTCCTGGGAGGCCTTACATTTTTGGCCCCTCTGAGATACTGTTTTAGCAGTGGATGAGAAAAGAAGAGAGGCTCTGTGTTGAAATGAGCCAAGATGGCAGAGACATGGATTTTTCTTGAAGAAAAAGATAGGCCCTTGTCAAGCATCTCAGTTAAGTATTGTAAAATCTGAGGAATATTGGGCTTTGCTGTGTCTTATTCCTTGTGCTTGGTTCCAAGCACAGAATCTCTTCCATTTATCAGCGTAAGAGTTTCTAGTACTAGGCCTTCTGGCTTCCAAAATGACATCCATCACAAGTTTACTGAGAGATGTGGTTTGAATAATTAGTTGATTAGCCATGCTGCAAGATTCAGAGTTTGGAGCTGAGTGTGCAGAATTTGATAGTTCTGCTGAGACAGTAGATGAGGTGTTTGGAGCAAGTACCACGGAGGAAGGTATGACATATTCCTTAGCAGCGGGTACCAGTGTTGGCAAGGCCAGTCCGGAGCAATTAGAATCATTTTTGGTTTTTCTTGTCTGACTTTTAGTAAGACCTTGGAGAGTAGAGGCAGAGGGGGAAAGGCATAGACTGATAGGTTTTTCCAGCTGAAGGATAGAGCATCCACTTTCTATGCTTTTTTGTGATGAGTTCTTGTGCAGAATGTGTCCAACTGATAGTTTTGGGGAGAGGCAAATAGATCTATGCCTGGGCTTTCCCATTTCTGTGTTAACATGCTGAAGATTTGTGGATCCAGTTTCCATTTGTGCAGGTTCATAAGATTTCTGCTTAGGTCGCCTGCCAGAGTATTTTGCTTTCCTGGCAGGAATTGAGCTTGAAGATGTATTTAAGTCAAGGCTGTGTTCCACAAGGCCATGGCTAGTCTGCAAAGGGGGTAGGAGTAGGTACCCCATTGCTTGTTTATGTACCACATAACTGTGGTGTTGTCCGTCTTTACCAGTAGTTGTCCTGGATGAAGTAAGTCCTTGAAGGCTGTCAGGGCATTCTGAACAGCTAGCATTTCTTTCTGGTTGATATCTAGATGCATTTGGTTTGGGCTCCATTTGCCCTGAATGCATCTCCCTGCCAGGTGGGCCCCCCCCCCAAGCATAGTCTGATGCGTCTGTAGTTAGGGTTTGGGTGGCAGGGGGTAGAGTGAATGACAGTCCCTTATTTTGGTGACATGTCTCTGCCCACCAAAGAAACTCCTGTTGTAGGTAGGGAATGAGAGGAATCATTGTTTCCAGGCTGTGACAATGCTGACTCCATAAACATTTTAGGTACCAATGAAGTTTCCTCATATGCAGTCTCGCATATGGAATTAGTAGAATGCAGGATGCCATGAACCCCCAAAGCCTGCAGAATTTGTCTTGCAGATAACTGGGTTTTTGTTGCCATTTGTTTGAATTATGTTGTCAATTGCATTTGTTTGTCTGGCGTGAGGTAAATCATCTGGGCAGTTGTATTCAAGCTTGCACCCAGGAATGCAATTATTTGAGAGGGTACCAGTTGTGATTTATTTTTGTTTATGGTGTACCCTAGACATTCTAGAAGCCTTTTTACAAATGCCAGATGTTGAAGAAGAGTGTCCTTGTCCTCTGTCTGAATGAGACAATCGTAAAGATAAGGATAAATTTGAATGTTTCTTTGTCTGCAGAATGCAATTACTGGTGCCAGGCACTTTGTAAAGACCATGGGTGCAGTAGATAAGCCAAAGGGCAGTGCAGAGAATTGGTAATGCAAAAAACCTGCTTTGCAGCGGAGGCATCTTCTGCAAGATTCCCTTATTGGGATATGCAGGTACGCCTCTTTTAAGAATAGAGTTACTAACCAGGCATTCTTGCCTAGCATAGGCAGTAGCTGTTAAGTCAGCATTTTGAATTTTGGAATGTCCAGGAATGCGTTCAGAATCGATAAGTCCAGTATTGGACACCATGATTTGTCTTTTCTGGGTACCAGGAAAAGTCTTCAATAAAATCCTTGTCCTTTTTCCTTTTCTGGTACCGGTTGAATAGCCCCCATATCCATGAGGTACATGACTTGTTTCTGGGCTTCTGCCCACTGGTTTTGTGGCAGATCTGGCCATCCATTTGGAACTGGCAAAGCATGGAAATTAAATCTGTACCCCTGGGATACTATGTTTAATACCCACTTGTCCTGGGTAATTAACTGCCAATTTTGAGCATGAAGTGCTAGTTTTCCCCCCAAGGGGGCTACCAACAGATAAGTGCTTGGAGATGGGAGAGGAAAGTCATTGAGACTGCTTACTCTAGGGTGGTGCTTTACCTCCAGATTGGAGGTGGAGGCACCCCATTGCTTTGACCTGTAAGATCCCTGTGATTGCTATCTGGAGCCTTTTGAGCACCTGGGTTTGTCCTGAGTGGCTCTGTTGGACACAGGAAAGGACCAATTTTTAGTAGGCCAGTGCCTACTGAACCTGGGTGGCTGCACTTGCAAGAAATCTTTTACAGTTTGCATAGATTTAGCTTTGTCTTCCATTTTCTTTAAAACCCCTTCTGCCGTATTACCAGACAGACTATCATGCTGTAAAGGGGCATCCAACAATTTAGCTTTAACATGATCTGTAAAAGGAAAAAACTTCAAAAGACCAATGCATGTTAGGTTCAAGTAAGGTACCCTTTATTACTTGCAGCAAGGAGACAAAGCATGTAGCTACAGGATTTGTCTGGCCCTTTGGTGATCAGTATGTTATTCTTATACAGTTCTCTTCATGTCACACAGAAAATGCTACTATTCTATTGCTGACGTAGTTGGACACAGCTTTCTGTATGTTTCACAGAAAATGTTACCAGACTTATTGCTGACATGGTCAGATTATTTGCCGTCTTGCAAAAACATTTTGAGAAAAACAACATGGCCTTGGGCTTATTTTAGCCCACCTTAACTTTTCAATTCTTCAATTGTACAGTTCTAATATATGTGTTACATTTTGTCTAGATTCATCTGTTTTCTTTATCAAAGCTTCTAGCAGCTGCATATTTTCTAATGGCATAAGCAGAAATGAAATATCTCTTTGTTAAGTTTCATGACATTAGCAGAAATGAAATGTCTCTTGTTATTTTCTAATAGCTGTGCAGATTCATGCAGTGTGAATAGAATAAATGTATTAACCCTTTTAAACCTCGAATGCACTAAGCATGCATATTACTATTATATATTTCTCTAACATTTCCCCCCTTTTAATACTTTCATTCTACTTTCAAGATAAGCATAAACAGTTTTTTTCTTCCTTTAACCTCTTCCTGCTCAGGATTTGCAGTTAAGAGAGTCATTCAGTTTAAGCTCATAAAAGCATTTTTAGTTTTTTAGCAATTCTTCAAGTTCAGCATCTTGGAATAAACTGAAATGTCTACAAAATTTTTAATCAGTCTTTTTATGCAGGGGATGCAGCAGGACACACATACCACCAGTAGGATTATTCCTACACAGATGGCAATCAGAATGTTCAGCAGGATGCTGCCCCAACTCCAAACAATTTCTGGAAAAAGTCCGTCAATGGATTTGGTCCTGGTTTGGTTATGGCTGCCACCTGCTGAATCACCTCAAGACGGTTGTCTATCTCGTGTTTGTGGTCAGAAACTTTTAGTTATGTACTCACCATAACTTCAGATGTTTGGGATCCATCTCGCCTACATTCTGAATGATGGGTTGAAGTCTCTTATTGGCTGAGCTTACTATATCCCAGGATGCACCACCATCAGTCCCCCAGATCTAGTTTGTCCGCATACATGCACACATGCATACCCTGCTTATATAACATCGTCAGATGAAACAAGATAAAACAGTGGAGCTCAAAACCGTTCTATCTCTTCTGATCTGCAAGGCAGGGGAAGGAGGGTGGGAATGTGGCGAGATGGATCCCAAACATCTGAAGTTATGGTGAGTACATAACTAAAAGATGTTATGTGATCCTAATTCTGAATGATGGGACAGCGTCCCTAGCACCTGAATCCTGGGTGGCTCACTGGAAAACACTCCTGAGTACCGTGGAACCAAATGAAGCTCGTCCTTTAGATGCCACATCCAATTTGTAGTGGGAAATGAAAGTGTGGGTTGGACCAAGTAGCCGCAAATAGCGAGCTTGGAATGAAAAGCTATAGAAGTAGCCATAGCTCTGGTAGAATGAGCTTTGATAGATGATGCAAGTTGCTTATTTGAAGAAGAATAGGCCTGAGTTATGCAATCTCTGATCCATTTTGAGATTGTAGCTTTTGTGATGGTTTGGCCCAATTTATTATCTGAGAAGGACACAAACAACTGGTCTGACTTACGAAGTTGCTGAGTCCTGTCTAAATAGAAGCGTAATTGCCTGTGAACATCCAATTTATGGAGAGTGTATTCTGCTTCATTAGAGAATTTTGGAAAGAAAACTGGTAGTTCTAGAGATTGTTGAAGACAGAAACTAGAGCAGACCTTTGGGACAAAGGATGGATTAGGCCTAAGAGATACTCTATCTTTGTGGAAAATCAGATATGGTGGTTTAATAGACAGGGCTTGAAGCTCTGAGACTCTTCTTGCAAGTAATAGCCACTAAGAATGCCGTTTTCCATGACAGATATTTTAATTGCATGTAGCAGCCGGTTCAAAAGGTGGAGATGTTAATGCAGCACTAAATCAAGATCACGGAGGTGCAGGATGAAAAACTGGTGGTCTTAACAGACTGCACCTTTAATGAATGTTTTGCATAGCCTGCTGCTCATCAAAGGAGGATCCGTGGATTCATGGAATTTAGAGATAGCAGCTAGTTGAACTTTAATAGTTGAGACAGAAGATCCCTGATTAAATAGGGATGTTAAGAATTTCAAAACCTCTGGGACAGGAGCAGTGATAGGGTCTAAGCCCTTGAGTTGAGCCCAGATAGCAAACCTCTTCCACTTACTGAGGTACAATTTGTTAGTGGTGGGTTTGTGGGTCAAGACAAAATGTGAACAACTTCCGGTCTAGTGTGTGACTTCTAACTAAGGTCGGAAGTGGAGGAGCCAAGCTGTCAATTTCAGAGATTGAAGGGACTGATGCCAATGTCCCGACTGATGGATTAGCAAATCCGGGATTAGGTCTAAGGTCCACGGATCGTCCACTGCATGCTTTTTCAGGTAAGGAAACCATATCTGACGAGGCCAGTATGGGGCAATCAGAATCATTGAAGACTTTAGCTGAGAAGCTTTTTGAATGACTTTGGGAAGGAGTGGAATTGGAGGAAAAGCATAAAGCAACCCTGTTGGCCAGGGTTGTGCTAGAGCATCCATGGCGGTACTTCCTGATGTGGAATCAAGGAGAAGAACCTTTGGCACTTGGTGTTTTGTGGAGTCATAGGTCGCAGCACGCATCCCCATCTCTTGAAAACCTGGGCTGCTACTGTGCGGTTTAGAGACCATTCGTGAGGAGAGAGAATTGTCCTGCTTAATTTGTCCGCCAATACATTTGACTTTCCCGGGATGTGGGTCGCTACCAAGAAGCGGTTGGTAGCTACAGCCCATTCCCACACTCTCATGGCCTCTCTGCAAAGGGGATACGATCTGGTCCCTCCTTGTTTGTTCAGATACCAAACCACCGACATGTTGTCTGTGTGGATGGCGATGATGCCCTGAGGAAGGAACTTGTTTAAGGCCTGTAGGGATAGAAGTACAGCCCTCATCTCCAACACGTTGATGTGGAGAAGAGCTTCGTCGGCAAGCCAGGAGCCCTGAACTAGCCTGCCCAGACAATGCCCCCCCCACCCTATCTGGGAGGCATCTGTCGTCAGGGTAACCACTGGAGGAGAACAAAGGGTTTTCCCTGATCCAAGTTGGATGTCTGAAGCCACCAGCGCATATTTCCGTAATCATGATGTGATGATTGAGGGGAAGATCTTGAAAGGACCATTGAGTTGATAAGAGCCACTGAAGAATCCTCATGTGTAACCTTGCTAGAGGAACTAAAAAGCCGTGCGTGGCAGACATTGAGCCTAAAACCTGTAGGACCATCCTGGCTGGGGCTTTGGATCTCGAGATCAGAGCTTGAACTTGGCCCTGTAAGGTTCGGATCCTTTCGGCAGGAAGAAAGACGCATCAATCTTGAGTCTATCTCTGCTCCTATAAACTTTATGCGCTGAGAGGGCAGCAAGACAGACTTTGACCAATTGAATGTAATCAAACACCCAGGGAGATGGTGGCTTTGAGGTTGTCCATAAGTAGATGCCTGGTGGTGGCAGTCAGGAGCCAGTCGTCGAGATAGGGAAACACTTGGAATCCAAGGCTCCTCAGGTGAGCCGTCACTACTGCCAAACACTTGGTGAACACCCTGGGGCTGTGGTGAGACCAAAGGGCAGAGCACAAAATTGGTAATGACTGGCTCCCAGGCTGAAGCGCAGATACCTTCTGGACGCCTGATGTATCGGTATGTGATAATAGGCGTCCTTGAGGTCTATGGAGCACATCCAAACATCCTTCTCCAACAACGGGAGAATGGATTGCAACGTGACCATTCGAATTTGGATTTCGTAGCGGATAGGTTCAGTCTGCTGAGATCCAATATTGGTCTCAGGTCCCCTGTCTTTTGGCACTAAAAGAACCTGGAGTAATTTCCTGATCCGATTTGGTCTGTGGGGACGGTTGGATGACTCCTTTTGTAGCAGCTTTGAAGCTTCTGCGGCTGCTATTTCCCTTTGACTGGGTGGTGGGTCCGGGATTCTCTTGGACGGAGGGGTGAGTATTTGAATGGGATGGTGTAACCTCCGGCAATTATCGAAGCACCCATCTGTCCTGAGTGATTGACTCCCAGGCTTTTAGGTGCACCCGACTGGCTCCGAGCAGCACAGCCGGGCAATCCCTCATGTCGTGGGAGGCTGAAGAGCCACGAAAGGACTCGCGGTCTCCAGAATTGCGGGGCCCTCTGCCGCCTCTGGATCTCCCTGAAAAATTTCCCGCCCTCTGCCTCTGGACGGGAATCTTCCTGCTGTTGGGAGAAAAAGATTTTCGAACCACATTTCCCCTCCTTTGGCCTTGGGGTAAGGCGAAGGAGTGGAATAACGGGCCCCACGGCAGATAACGTTTTCCCTCTTGCTCACAGCGGTAAGGGTGTCTTTCACCTTGGGTCCAAACAATGAGGACCCATCAAAAGGAAGACTTGAAGGCCTCCGTGAAAGGAGCCAGGCCTGTCTCGTGAGAGCCACGCCTGTGCCTGCGCGCTCCCGCCCCCTTCGGCCGCATGGGATATGAGCCTCATGGCCGAGTTAGCAAATGACGTAAGGATAGCCAACTGAGAGCTAACGGACTGGGCTAGCTGCTCAGGTAGGTTACCGAGAGGAGTCTGACAACTCCTTGACCAGATCCCTCTGAAGCCTGGTAAAATGTGCCAAATAATTCAGAGACCTTAAGGTAAAGGCCACTGAAGTCAGGGTGCGCTTCTATCCATACTCCTAGACTCCTTATTAGGAGGATGGATGGACGTTGAAGCCTCTGCCACGTCCTGCTGTGTAGCAGATGCCACCACCATGGCATCTACAGCCACGCCTTTAGTAAGGAACTCCTTCTCGGGGAGCAGATAAGAATTTGTTTGGACGAGAAGGACTGGTTCCACAGTATCGACAAACTAAATCCAGAAGCTCGTCGGAGATACCCAGGAGGGGCCTTGAGGAGCACTGATTCGTCCGCAGAGGGGTTTGGACATCCAGTTGTTTGAGGATCTCTAAGATGTCTGCAAAGGAGACATCATCCGAGGCGACTTAGGGGACCCCTCTGCATCATCCATATCCGTGTCCGATGTGATAGACTGATCTCTTCCTTGGGGTTCCTCTGGAGATGACTCAAGAACCCTCAGGAAACTGGGGTAACCTCAGGCCTCGGGGCTCTGCTGGCTACGGACAGGGAACTGCCAAAGACCCAGTCTCCACCCCAGGAAGGTGCTGGTAAAACCGGAGAGATGGCGAAGAGGATTTGGCCAAGGCACTCCTCATGGCTCTGAAAGCCGGACCTCCAGAATCCTGGGAGCGTCCAGTCTCCGGGCCATGATAGTAGACGGAAGTCCGCACCGAGGGAGGCTCGAACCCAGCATCGGTCCCAAACATCACCCTCGGGTCCAGCCGAAGAAGTCCAAACTCGGACCCGAGGCCGGGTTGGAGTAAGGGTCGAGCCGACCCTGAGATCTCCACCGGCTCCAAGAGCACCTGCTCAAGCAGTCGGAGGAGGAATAGCAATGGGGTGGGTCATGGCCATCGGCTCGAAGCCAACTGGGTCGGAGCCGAAACAAGGAAGACTGGGGACTGGAAAAGTCTTTGGAGCACCCTGTCTATATCAGAATCCGACATTCTCAAGACCGAGAGGAAACAGAACGGGTTCGAAGACCTCCCTCGGCCCCAAGGGACTAGGGGAACTCGATGAGAATCGCAGATTCCATCGGTGGTAGACCGAGGGGCGAGGAGGGAGAAGTGTGAGCGCGAGACCCTTGTCGGCTCGAGAGCAATGGAGCCGGCGAAGGTGACCCGCCTCGATGCTCCAGCCATCGGCTCCGAGCCAGTCGATACTGGAGGCATCGAGGCAGACCGTTCGACCGGCTCCGAAGTCTTCCGAAGGAGAGGCCTGCCTAGGTCTCTTGGCAGTCGGATCCGACGGACTGGTAAGCCCTTTTCTTTGGCAGGAGTCGGCGGAAGACAAGGCTTCTTCAAAAGAGGGTTTAATCAACCCTTTAAGAATTAATTTATTTTTCCTCTCCTGGAGGACCCTAGAGGAAAAAGCGTGACATACGCTGCATGACTCCTGCAAGTGCTTTGCCCCTAAACAATAAACACAAAGTAGATGGTCATCAGTAACAGACATCTTAAAAGCACATTTAGTACATTTTTTAAAGCCCGAAGGCCTAGGGGCTTGAGACATAATGTTAAACAATTTCTGACAGGAAATTTAACAACTGTAGAATCGCTTATGACAAAACTTACAGAAACTGTGTAAAACACAACCTTAGGTGTAATAACCGGGAACTTTAAAACACTAAAAAGTTCAGTTATACAGTTTGACCGAAAAAGGCCCTGGATTGAAAGGGGGGCCGAAACAAACTCTACCCAATCCCACACAATAAATTCCACAACTCAATCGTACACAACAGGCAGCAATAGGCAGCAATAGCCGTTAAAACGGCTTTTGTGAAATACAAGCACAAAAACTGACAGAAAAAGTAGTTAATAAAAGCTACTCAGCCCAGCCAGCTCGAGACCACGTCCTTGCAGTTAAGCGGCAAACGAGATCTAGGGGACTGATGGTGGTGCATCCTGGGATATAGTAAGCTCAGCCAATAAGAGACTTCGCTCTTTGGCATAGTCGGAGCCGAGGGATCGGCTCCGAACCCATCATTCAGAATGTAGGCGAGATAGGATCACATAACATTATATGAACAGCACTCCTCCTGGATTAAAGCGCACGTACCTCCTCTCGCCACTAGGGTGAAGTCAAGAACCATGCAATTTTGAAGCACCACTGTTCTCATGGCAGTCAGTTCATCAGTCACCAATTCTAGGGCAAAAAAGATTGCATTGCTCATTATTTCGAGAAGCTTAGACAATTTTCTCAGTTCCCAGATTGATTTTGTTGCTCCATACGCTGGCAGTACACCTGCCCAAGATATAAAAGTATCACTCAAGTCCATGTGTGACAGTCCATTGTTCCCCAAGCCCACAACATGATGGTTTTTCCAGCGCGCATTGATTTGCCCCACTGGATTTACAGGCTTCTTGATTTCTCGAACATTCCAAATTTTCCCTTGAGGTAAAACTGCTGTGTGTCGTATGGCCGGAACCAGGTACCCCAAAAAACAACTGCCGGACCAATTCTCAGGTAGCCATTTATATGCTTTTCTACCGCATATAAAGTAGTAATCTTCTACTTTAGTAGTAACTTTACTATACCCTGACTCTGCATGAAACATTTTTTTGTTGATTATGGACAGTTGCTTATAGAGGTCAGCATTATGTTTTACTTCTTCAATTGTCCTATGCATCAGTTCAACAAATGTATCATAGCTCGTGTTGCAATAGGATCTGATGTTATCAGGTTTAGTGTAGCATCTATAGGGAACAGTCACATTGCAATTGCTCCAACCCACCTTGACTGTATCATTCTTATAAAAACACACAGTTCCCTTCTGTCGAACAGACAAGTGCAATGCTACTTTATCTTGTGATGTGACATCTGATACATCATGAATTAGGTTTTCCCAGGTCTTGTTGGCTCCTAGGGGAACTGAAGTTAACAGTAACCCCCCCATATGCTGTTGGTAAAGCTGTGCAAATCCAGAAATTTGAAACATTGAAGGTTTCAGCATACACATATTTGATTGCCTGGTAAGTGTTAAAGTTCGGGTGCCACTCTGCACGCTTGTTCAGTTCAATTTGTGTGGCTGAGAAAAGGAATGGCCACAAGAAAAAGATTATTGTCACTAGTACAGTCAACAGGATGGTTATGCAATACTTTTGTGGAAACGGTTGTTCTGCATTTCTGTTTTCTCCGGCTCTTACAAGTAGGTGTATTTGGATCTTACTGGATTCCGTCAATTTTACTTTGGACATGTGCTCCTACTCTCTGCCCTAATAGGACCTTCAGCACCGATGGTTTCTTCACTGGGGTTGAGACGGATCAGTCCTATTGATCTGACCCCCCTTTGCAGCCAGACTTTGTGCTGAGGGCCCCGATGGAGAGGTAAGATTTTTGTCCAACTCAAAGTTCTTAACCAGCTTACAGTGCGTCAGGTGCATCCACAAAGCTCATTCTGCTATCTTGACTGCAGTGGGTGTCGAAAGAAGCACCTGGTAGGGACCTTCCCACCTTGGCGATGCACAGTTTTTTCGCTTGACTACTTTGATCCACACCCAGTCTCCTGGCGTCACTGCCACTTCTGATGTTTCGGTTTGTTTTCTATCTGAAACAGAATTTGACTGCAACAGTTGTTTAGAACTAACTTTTTCATACATTCAGCTAGTGTAACATCAGCTTCCTGATCTGATGACATGAGATGTTTCCACTGGGGTGTATAATAAGCCTTCCAAATAGTTTTTCAAAAGGAGTCAATCCTTTTGCTGTAGGGACAGTTCTCATGCTCAGCAGTGCCAGGGGTAAACAGTACAACCAAGTTTTTCCTGTCTCAGCTATTAATTTTCTCAATTTGTTTTTTAGTATACCATTATGCCTTTCAACTAGCCCTGCAGATTGCGGATGGTATGCACAATGATTTTTTAAAGAAATACCAAAATGCTTACTCAACTGCTGTATGGTTTGATTTACAAAGTGTGTACCATTGTCACTGTAGATTCCTTCCGGAATACCAAACCTAGGAATGATTTCCTTGACAAGTACTTTTGCCACCATAGCTGCATCTGGATTTTTGGTTGGAAAGGCTTCCACCCATCTGGAAAACATATCTATAATGACAAGACAATACTTCTTATTTTCACATTTGTTCAATTCTATAAAATCCATACAAATAGTGTGAAATGGATATGGTGGGTGTGGGGAAACTCCCTTGCTTGGGCTTTATCGCCCCCTGTGCATGATGTTTGTTACAAATCTGACACATCAAACAAAATTTTTTAGAGTAGTTTATAAATCCGTACATTGTGAACACCTGGTTCACCAGCTGTACCATCCCCCCTGTTGAGACATGGCACTGCCCATGGCTCAACAATGCTGCATAGCAAAACAAATTAGAGGGTAGTATCGGTTTTCCCTCTCTAGAGATGTACAGCCCGTTTTCGAGGATTGCTCCTCGTTTTATCCATCGCTGTTTTTCAGCTTGCGTAGTAAGTGTCTGCATTGTTTTTAATATATCTAGATCTCAAGTTTCAGAGGGTTGTAATTCCTCATTTAAAAGAAATACTTCTGTGGCTGCTTGTTTTGCAGCTGTATCAGCTCTCGCATTACCTTTTGAAATCCTATCTTGTTGCTTGGTGTGAGCTGTGCATTTACAAATGGCTATTTTCTGAGGTAACTGAATAAATTCTAAAAGATCTAAAGTAAACTGTGCATGATTTATAGGTTTGGCAGTAGATGTTATCATTACCCATTTTTTCCACTGTTGCACAAAAACATGTACAGTAGAAAAAGTGTACAGGCTATCAGTAAAAATGTTTAAACATTTACCCTTGCTAAGGTACATGCCCGTGTCAGGGCAATCAATTCTGCTGCCTGTGCAGATAAGTTGTGTGGTAAAGGTTTTGCTTCTATAATCCCAGTATCAGAGATTACTGCATATCCTACTAGGTTCTGTCCTGCAGGACCCCTTTTGCATGAACTATCCCATGTAGTATGTCACCTCGGCATCATCCAAGGGGACATCCGTGAGATCTTTTCTAGGTAGTTTCTTTTGCTCAATTACCTGCAGGCAGCAGTGCGGTGTGCCATCTGCAGGGGTTGGGAGCAGAGTAGAAGGGTTTAATGTCGTGCATCGTTCATTTGTCATATGAGGTTGGCTCAATAATATAGTCATACAGGAAAGATGCAGCAGGGGAAAGATATGCCACCTTTTCTTGTAGTAAAATAATCGCGACTGCATGAAGTGCTCTCAAAGTGAGAGAGTGGAACAAGACTACTGAGGCTGAAGCCTGTACTGCCATTGCAGCTGCAACTACTGCTTGCACACAGTGGGGTAAGGGCCGTGCCACTACGTCTAGTTGTGATGAGTAGTAAGCAATGGGGCATTGCTTATCCCCATGTTGTTGTGTTAACACTGATGTCATGTAACCCTGCTTACAATCTACAGTTTGGAAAAAACGTTTATGGTAGTTTGGCAATCCCAGAACTAATGAGGATGCTATTAACTGCTTTAGTTTACAGAAGGCAGATTCTGCCTCTGGTGTCTATTGTAACAATTCCTGCGCTGCCATAGACTTCTTATATACAAAGTCAGTCAGAGGTGCAGATTCCAAGGCATAGTTTGGAATCTAGCTCCGGCAAAAATTAGTTGTACCCAGGAAGGACATCATTTCCTTCTTGGTAGTGGGTTTTGGTGCTTGCAAAATTAATATTTTTCTGTCCTCATCTAACGTTCTACCTTCCTTGGGTATTACATATCCTAGGTATTTGACCTGTTTTTTCCAAAGCTGCAGTTTATTTTTATTTACCTTATGTCCCTCAGTGGCTAAAAATCGTAAAAGTGCTATGGTATCTTCTCTACAATCCTGCTGGGTGGGGGCCGCCAGCAAGATGTCATCAACATAAAGTAAAATCTGACTGCCTCTTTGTGGGGTGAATCCCGCCAAGTTGCTTGCCATTTCCTGTGAGAATATCGTTGGACTTTCACAATATCCCTGTGGTAGTCACGTATATGTATACCTTTTCCCCTGAAATGTAAATGCAAACCAATACTGGCTATCAGGGTGTATCAGTATCGAAAAGAACGTGTTGCTGATGTCTACCATGGAAAAATACTTTTGTTGAGGTTTTAAATCATTCAACAGGGTGTGTGGGTCTGGCACCGTGGGTGCCCTTGGTATTACTGCATCATTTACGGCTTGTAAATCCTGGACCATACGCCATTCTCCATGGCCTTTTTAACTGGAAATAAGGGTGTGTTACATGGTGAATCGGGAGATTCTACTAGTATCCCTCCTTTAAGTAAGGCTGCTATAATAGGCATTATCCCTGCCTCTGCATCTTTTCTTAAGGGATACTGTCTTTTTTGTGGTCTGAATGCTGACTTTGGCATGATAGTAACTGGTCCCGCTGTACGAATGAGTCCTACATCTGATTTCCCTGTTGACCAGAGAGTCTCTGGTATGTCTCGTAAGGCATTCTCTTCCTCCTTTAATAGGAGTGTCAATCAGCTGTCCTCGCTAGACTGCAAGTGCACAGCTGGGTTGGTCCGAGTTATTCAACTTTTGTACTTGTATTCCTTGTTCTGACAGTTCTGGTTCTGTCTGTTTCTCCCATCTCGTGACTTTTTCTCCTAGGTCTGCCCATTCTATATTTCTGTTTTTGGTTAAGCTAACATGTGGTAATCGATTAGACTTATAAAGTGCAAAGAACTCCTGGGGCAATGAACAGCTGGCTACACTGTTCCCTTCTGTGTCCCAGTACAGGTTACGCAATATCAATCTGTTTGCATGATTCTTAAATAATTCTTGCTAATATTCCTTATCAGGTCCTGGTGTGTTTCAGTAATACAGGGTACAGTGCAACAGGTGTTGCATATCAATGTCAAGGGAGGGGAACTTGCTGATGGCTAGGTTCATTAACTCTTTGGCCACAGTCCCTGGACCAGTCGTAACCAAGTCCTGGCTGTACCAATAAAACATTTCACCCACCGATTGCACTACAAACGTGTTAATTTGTCGCTGTGCTTCCATACCCTGCATGGCTGGGACTACTGCTATACCAAATAGCTGCATGAGGTCTCTGCCCAAGATGTTTACTGGGCACTTTGCAGAAACTACAATCTTGCTTCTTTGTGTCAATCCTGAAACTGGATCAGTTATTGCAATGTTACGGGAGACAGGTTCCCGATACAGCTGTCCATTAGCTGCTTTGACCAGTATGCAATCAGGTGACTCTGTGTTTTCTGGCAGTTTGGAGGGGTGTATCAGGGTTCGTGATGCCCCTGAGTCACACAAAAATTTGACCTCCCTCCTTTCTACCAAGAGTGAAACTAATGGTTTCGTGTCTGCTAAATAGAGCTCCAAGCTCAATAAAGCTAGGTCTAATGTTTCATTTTCTTAATTGTCGCTAACTTCCTGCACTTTCTCTACTCCCTCTATCACATTCTCATTTGTCCTTTCTTTGCTAGCCCCTTCTAGTGATTCTTGACTACCATATAGTCAGTCCTCACCCTCCTTGTCTTCCATTGTTGCCTTCTTGTTTTTCTTGCAATCCCTTGCCAAATGTCCCTTTTTACCGCATTTAAAACATTCTCCCCTTTTTTTCCGCCCTTCAAAGTCCTCTGAACGCTGATCAGATTGTTTGTTTCCCTGCGCGTTTTTCTTGCCCTTTTTCCCAGACTGTACTACATAAACTTCTGCTCCATCTTCTACAGAAAATAATTGAGCTTTCTTTTTCTTTTTGCTATTAAAATGCCTTTCGGCATGCCTAGCATATTCAAGTAATGAATGTAACCTGCTTGTAAGATGGTCTACCATGTGTTTTGTAATAAAACTGCTTATAAGCGTGCTACTGCCTTTTAAAAATGCATTCTTTAACTGCTGTTCATATGGGGAATCTTGTGTTTGATCTTCAGGAACCTGCATTCCACAGTGGTTATTAAAACATTCTAACAATCTGGCATAATACCGATCAATTGTTTCACCTTCTTGTTGGATGCATTGATTAATGCAAGTCCAGTCTGCCCTAGGTTTCCATTTTTCAGAGATGCGGTCTGTAAGACCTTTTACTCTAGTGTCTAATTCTGCGCTGCTATGTGGGAGGGGTCTTTGTGCAGCGTCACGGGGATTCCAGTTCCCACTAATCATGTACCAATCTGGCCCTACAATTTGTCTAACTACTTTTTCTATTTCTTCTCCGTTTAGGTTATAACTCAACCTCATTCCTTGTAAATCTTCTAAGAATTTTCTAAAATTAACCTTTGGATGGGGAATTCCCTCAGTGGCTTTCCGGATATCTTCCGGAGTCCAAGGTCTATACACTAAGATAGTTGGGTACTGATTGTCTTGACCTGCCTGAGGATTGGGTATTTCTATAAGCGGGCATATTTCTTCTTCACCTACAGATCGTGAATTCTTAACTATTTGCCATAACTCAATACCTTCTTCTGAATTACCTGCCTTTGTTCGGGACCTGGTCCCGATGGGATCTCTAATTTTAGTCAGTTTTAATTTCACAACATCTCTATCTTCAGTGACCACAGGATATAGTGGGGGTGGACTAATCTGTTCACTTGCTTCATATTTTGGTAAGGGAGGCGGAGATATTGATGCTATTACTAAGTTATTATCCTCCGTATCTAAAAACATTGCTTTTGAATCTTTGTTTTTTTGTTCCCTACAGTTTACTTTCTCCAGCCATCTGTGTGCCTGAGGAATTCCTAATCGACGTTGCTTTTTTACCCGACCCTTGGAATCGTATTTGAGCTGTTTGAGAAGTTTGATAAGCAAGGATTTTTCTAATTTTCCGTCTAATTCATATTTATTAACCCATTTTGAATAATATCTAATATTGTCGGCACGCTGTGACTGCATATATTTTGCATCTTCCGTTAATGGTGGGTTTTGGGGTCTTTTTGTGCAATTATTACCCACTTTGTTTTACCCTGTGATCATTACATAACTTTTCTTAATTTTTAACGTGATACCACGGATTGTGTTATAGTCTCTTCAGAATGACTGCCTACTTATTCTGTTTCTCTTGATCTATGACAAGACAGTAATCTTTTTTGTCCCTGACTTGCAAAAATACAATCTGACAAAAACAATACACATCTAGTCCCTGATCTAAAACAGAAAACAGAAAAAAGTAGATTCACCTTACCTGAGCCTACGTGATTGATCACCGATTCGCGGAGACCCGTCCTTCAGTCACAGATCAGAAAGTGGCTGGCCTCTTTTGAATGACAATTCAGTCGGAGGACTTTCCATATACGAAGAACCAATTTGGTTTCTTCCCCGTACGGTTTCAACCACCTGGCCATCTGATCCGAGGTGAAGAGAGGGTTCCGGCTCGAGGGACCAATCTGTAAAAGGAAAAAACTTCAACGACCAATGCACGTTAGGTTCAAGCAAGGCACCCTTTATTACTTGCAGCAAGGAGACAAAGCATGTAGGTACAGGATTTGTCTGGCCCTTTGGTGATCAGTATGTTATTCTTATACAATTCTCTTCATGTCACACAGAAAATGTTACTATTCATGTTTCACAGAAAATGTTACCAGACTTATTGCTGACATGGTCAAATTATTTGCCGTCTTGCAAAAACATTTTGAGAAAAACAACATGGCCTTGGGTTTATTTTAGCCCACCTTAACTTTTCAATTCTTCAATTGTACAGTTCTAATACATGTGTTACATTTTGTTTAGATTCAAGGTACATTTCTAGCTTTGGTACAAGTAATGCTGACTATGGTTTATACTTTCAAGTATCTATTGTTTTCTTTATCAAAGCTTCTAGCAGCTGCATATTTTCTAATGGCATAAGCAGAAATGAAATATCTCTTTGTTAAGTTTCATGACATTAGCAGAAATGAAATGTCTCTTGTTATTTTCTAATAGCTGAACAGATTCATGCAGTGTGAACAGAATAAATGTATTAACCCCTTTTAAACCTCGAATGCACTAAGCATGCATATTACTATTATATATTTTTCTAACAAATTTGCAAAGTATGGAAATGAAATCTGTACCCCTGGGATACTATGTTTAATACCCACTTGTCCTGGGTAATTAACTGCCAATTTTGAGCATGAAGTGCTAGTTTTCCCCCCAAGGGGGCTGCAAACAGATAAGTGCTTGGAGATGGGCGAGGAAAGTCATTGAGACTGCTTACTCTTGGGTGGTGCTTTACCTCCAGATTTGGAGGTGGAGGCACCCCATTGCTTTGACCTGTAAGATCCCTGTGATTGCTATCTGGAGCCTTTTGAGCGCCTGGGTTTGTCCTGAGTGGCTCTGTTGGACACAGGAAAGGACCAATTTTTAGTAGGCCAGTGCCTACTGAACCTGGGTGGCTGCACTTGCAAGAAATCTTTTACAGTTTGAATAGATTTAGCTTTGTCTTCCATTTTCTTTAAAACCTCTTCTGCTGTATTACCAAACAGACTATCATGCTGTAAAGGGGCATCCAACAATTTAGCTTTAACATGATCAGGCAGATTTTGCTCCTTTAGCCAGGAATGCCTTCTTATCACAGATCCAGTTACAGCGGCTCTGCAAGAGGTCTCCAAGGAATCAAAACCACATTGCAAAGTATGCTTTCCACCTTGTTCTGCTGAATGCAATAAATCCTGTAGCTGTTTATTTTCCACACAATCAGAAATAAGCATAATTTTCTGCTTCAGTAAGCCCATAACATGCTGTTGATATTTAAGTATATGAAACTGGCAGTTTAAAGCCCTGATTGCCAAGGTTGCAGACATATAAAGCTTCTTATCTCATCTATCCAGCGCCCTGGAATCTCTATCAGAAGGGGTAGGATTTTTGGCTGTAGAAGCCTTAACACACTTGGGACCCTGAGAAATAGTCTCAGGATCAGCAGCAGGATTGTGGAAAAGAAATTTATGGGAGTCAGGAACCCTGTAATATCTGCAAAAGTAAATTAAGGCACCAAAGTTACACACTGGAAATCAGTCACTGTACTTTATTGCAGAAGACAAACGGTAAGCACTTTCACAACTTAATGTTGCTTCATCAGACCGTCTGATGAAGCAACATTAATTTGTGAAAGTGCTTACCATTTGTCTTCTGCAATAAAGTACAGTGACTGATTTCCAGTGTGTAACTTTGGTGCCTTAATTTACTTTTGCTGTTGTTGTGTGTTTTGGGCACCTCAGTGTACCTGCAGCCGTTTAGTTTTTGCATCTTCAGACCCTGTAATATCTGTCTGGCAGGGAATCAGGAGCCATGCTCGATTCCAAGAACACATCATCAACAATGTCTAATACAGGAGGTATTGCCAAAGGCCTATGCTGAGGAAGAAGAAGGAAATCCCTAAGCCTCTTTTTTGATTCAAAGAAGTCCTTACTCTCCCAGTGAAAATGTTCCCTTAAAATATGCAAAGTCTCTCCAAAAGAATAATCCTCAGGAGGAGATGCAGATGGGATGGATTCCTCTGCATCAGAATCCTCATAAGGTGGGATAGAAAATTCTTAATCAGAAGAAATGGAAACCTGATCTGAAGATTCATAATCAGTGCCTTGCCTAGGCCTCTTAGTGGGGGGGGTTGGGAACCCCTGATCAAGGTAATTAAATCCTCAGTCATTTTGATCATTCATTTTTTACGCATAGGGGCCTGAGCATGTGGCTCATGCGTGAGTCTTTTAGACATAGAAGTTGTTTTTGAACTTGTTTTTGTTGATGGCGTTGGTTTAATATAAAAATGTTGAGGTCTGAAAACACCCTCACAAGCCGGTGCCTGCTCAGTGGCTCCAGACCCATCCAAGGGAGACATCCGCGGGTTCAATACTTTGCGAATCTGGCGGCATACCGGACTCCGAATGGGTTTCGGTAGAGGCCTGCGACTCAAAAATAGTGGGTATCAGGGGCTGCAAAAGCACCTCACTGAGTACCAGCGAACTGGCGACTCGCTTAGGAGAAGATTTGTCGTCTGTTTTGGACCTCGATGGTCTGTCTCTGTCTTTTTCCTTGTGTTTTTTGTGAACTCTGGTAGTTGGATTGCTAACCGACGACATTTCAGGGTAGTTAAATCTTGAACCAAAAAATTTAGAAGCAAAAAATATACCGACGCTTAATAGTGCGTTGATTAAATTTAGCACAAAACCGACAGCAAGGCACGTTGTGATCAGGGCCTAGGCAAGGAATACAGTACAAATGAAAATCCTTATGAGGTATTTGCTTCCCACAAGTAATGCAATTATTAACGTTTACTGACATCGGTAAGGAGCAAGAAAAAGTTTCCCCAATGGGGTACTTTAGTTAGAAAACTTTGGTTCTGAAACTCGAAAACGAAAATTTCAGGAGTCGGCCGACTGGCACTTGCGAACTGCTTCTGCTTTGGGCACCGCGTGGCAAGAAAGACTGATTAAAATGGCGTCGGCTGCATGTTTTATATCCTTGACGACCTGACGTCATGGAAGAGGAGACGGCAACTGACGCAGGACCCAAGACTTTGTTATTCAGGCCGACTGAGGGCAATCTGCCAGCAGATTATCCAAACGTAATGACTGCAACAGTGAAACACGAAGAACATCTTTGTACTCTTGACCCTTTCCACTGTCATCCCTTTCATCACTAGAGGTTTGTGTGACACCGGAGTTCTTCTGAAATTAACAATCAACTCCTTTGTCTTGCTGGCATTCAGTGCTAGATTGTTGTTGTCACACCAGACCAGAAGTTGATCAATCTCATTACTGTAGGCCTCCTCCTCTCTGTCTCTGACCAGGCCTATAACAGTGGTGTCATCCGCAAATTTGATGATCCTATTCATCTCATGTCTGGGCATGCAGTCATGTGTCAGCACAGTGAAAAGGAGACGGCTTAAGACACACCCCTGCAGTACTCTTGTGTTCAGGATGATACTCAAGGAGCTGTTGGTTTCCACATGAACCTTTTCAGGGCTTTCAGTAAGGAAGCTCAGAATCCAACTGCATAAATGAATCTATGCCCAGTTGAAGTAGCTTCAATATCAGATTCTGAGAGAGACGATAGTGTTGAAGGCAGAACTGAAATTGATGAATAGCAGTCTTGCATAGCAGTTTTTGCCTTCTAAGTGGTTCAGTGTTTCATGGAGAGCTAGTGAGATGACATCCCCTGTACTGCAGTTTGTCCTGTAAGTGAACTGCAGTGTGTCCAGCGTCACAGGTACGATTGAGGCTATATGATCTTTGACCAGCCTCTCCAGTCACTTCATTCCCTTCGAGGTTAAAGCAACCGGTTGGTAGTCAGAGTTGTTGCCTGTCATTTCTTGGGTAGAGGAATGATAGTCATCTCCTTGCAGCATTTCGGAACACTGGCTAGATGGAGTGAGGTATTGAAGATGTCAGTGAGTACTGGAGCCAGTTCTGTCGCACATTCCCTTAGTACCCTGCCCATGATGTTTAGGGCCAACTGCTTTCTTCGGGTTGACACGTTTTAGGGTTCTGGTGACATCGATTGTATTGAAGCTCAGCATTGCTGCATCCTTGTCTTTGGGGATTCTGCATGCTGATGTTTTGTTGTCAGCATCAAACATACTTAAGAATTTGTTCAGTTGGTTCAGAAACTCAATGTTATCATCACAAGAAGCTGCTGCAAGCTTGTAGTTGGTGATGGTTTGAATTCCTTTCCATAGCTGCCCGGTATCCTTCTGGTCTCTGACGTGGCTTTGGATTTTTCTGCCATAGGATCTTTGCCTCTTTGATACCTTTGTTCAGTTTGGCTCGGCCACACTTAAAGCTTCCATATCTTGAGATCTGAAAGCGGAGTTCCTTAACTTTCAAAAGATCATACACCTCACTAGTTAGCCAAGATTTTTGATTTGCCCATATGGTGATGAGATTGGTGTCTGTTACATCCTCCACACACTTTGCAATGCAACTTGTGACTGACTCAGTGTGTGTGTCCACGTCAATATGGTTGTTTATCACAGCAGCCGGTCTAAACACTGACCAGTCTGTACAGTCAAAGCAAATCTTGTAGAGCTGAGATTGCTCCCTCAGGCTAGATCCTTATTTGTTTTTTAGTCGGTGTACTGGTTTTTAGAATGATTTATAAGCTGGAACCAGCATGATGGTTAGGTGGTTAGAGCTCCCTAGATGTGGATAAGGTTTTGCTTTATATGCACCTCTGATGTTAGTGTAGACTTTATCCAGCATATTTACCCCCATTGTGGCAAAGTTTACATGTTGGTGGTAGTGGAGTAATATAGTCTTTAGGTTAGCCTGACTAAAGTCTTCCGCAATTACTATTGTATGCTTTGGATTTCTGTTTTGTAGGTCACTTATAGACTGATATAAGGTGGACAGAGCATCACGGATATTTGAATCAGGTGGGATGTAGACTGATATGAAGCATATTCCATTGAACTTTCTTGGCAAGTAGAAAGGCCTGCATTTTAAAAACAGAATTTCAATGTTTTCTGAGCAAAAGGTGGTGGTCACTACACAGTTGCCACACCAGTTTTTAACATATACGCACACTCTCCCTCCTCTGGACTTGCCACATAGTGGCTGAATTCTGCCTGCTTTGAATAAAGGCATTCCCTCTACATTTACTGTGCTATCACTGATATTTTGGTTTAACCACATTTCAGTAAACACAAATTAAATTGCTGTTTCTCACCTTGTTTTGTGATGACAGTTCCTGTCTTAAGTGATCCATCTTATTTTCATGTGAGCTTATGTTGGCTAGTAGTATGGAGGCCAGTACAGGCCCGTGAGGGTTTACCTTCAATCTCACTGAAATTCCTGCTCTGGTGCCTCTTTTCTTCAATCTGGTATATCTTTTCCTTTTTTTGTGACTACCAGTTGCATGAACGTGTGATCTGCTTAAAGTCTGCATTCATCTCCATGTTCCAGCAAAATCCTTAGCGTAGTAGTGCCTGTAGTATGTTAAAAGCTATTTGTTCAAATAAGGATATTCATTTTAATGAAACCTGATAAGGGTGGATGTTTGGTAGTTATGAATTATATAGGCAATGTGGATAAAATGATGGATTTACTTATGGATGATACATACAATAAGTTATCATTTAAGAAAGTGAATATTGCATATTCTAAGACTTGACTGCTTATTATATGATTTGTCGATGCAAGGACAGTTAAACTAAGGATGGATTTGAGTTCTAGATGGTATCAAAACCTTTTATTCCAGCCATTTGCAGGATCCTAAGATCTATAAAGATGAACTTCATCCATCATTAAGGCACACAGCAGACGCAGGTGGGTCCAAGACTGAAGCTATTGCAAAATGTATCAAATTTAAACTAAAAGGTTGCTGCAATGAATTCTTCTACCTTTCAGCGGACTCCTGGGATTTCTTGAAATTAGTTACCAGGGTGGCCGCAGTCGTGCAGCGGTTACTGTTGCCATCTCACAGCAAGAGGTTCTCCAGTTCGATTCTCGGCTAGGGTGACTTCTGTGAGGAGTCTGCATGTCCTCCCTGTTGTCGCATGGGTTTCCTTCCACATCTCAAAGACATGCTGCAAGTAGACTGGATGCTCTAAATTGGACCTGTGTGTGAATGTGTGCATGCGTGCTCCTTCTGTGGAAGGTTGGGCACTGGGCTGGCAACTCAACACCATAAAACTCCAGTGCCAATCATTCTGCTGACTGTTGTTCCGCTGTGGTGACCCCTAACGGGAAAAGCCAAAGGGAGAAGAAAAAGAAGAAGAGTTACCAGTGAACTACATGACGAGCTGATTTTCATAATCATTGAGGTTAAAAGATCTAGCTTCTTAAATTCCATATTATGAAGGTTTACAATGATTTAATGAATTTTTAATTGCTTCGGAAAGGTTTGATAACAGAACTATCAATTTGCTGGTCACTTTAATGGAGGTTGCTATAAACAACTTAATTTATTTTGAGGGGGAATATTATCACTAATGTGGAGGTGTGGCCATGGGCATGGCCTGCGCCCTTTTTTTTGCAAATCTGGTTATATTTGCGTGGGAAAACAATTTATTTTTAGTTATGAATATGTGAAATGTTGGAAGCTTTAGATGACAATTGTATTTTTTGGACTGACTGTTTGGAGAAATTTTATGAATTTCTTGGTTATAGTAATAACACATCTTTTATGAAATTTACTTACGGTTTTAAGGATGAGTTGTGCTATTTGGATGTCAAAATATCCAAAGATTCCGTGAATTGTGGTTTCACTTCCACTATCTTTCATACGCCCACATATTCTAATTCCCTCTTGCATTTATGAAAGTTGTCATCCTTTTCAATAAAAGAGGGCTATGGTTAAAGGTGGTCCATCTTGTTACTATGGTAGCTAAGAGCTGTACTAAGTTGAGTGCCACTTTCCAGTATTTTTTCCAGACCATCCAGAAATCAGAATAATTCCCCCGGTAATCCAGACAGCACAGTACAAACTCTGGTATTCTGTTTAGAAGCAAGAACAGACTGCTGGAGTTTGTAAAAAGCAACCCGTCTCCCTCACATACACAAAAAAGCATTGTTATAGTGATGCAGTGGGATCTGTGATACTCTGCAAAAAAAAATAATACAATATAGATTAGGTACGTAAAAATGGACTAAAAGGGTTATTCTGCCCAAATGATGTATGTATTTTTACTTCATAAAAATGGGCATGGATGTGGGTGGAGATGGGTTGGGCCTGCACGGAGTTACAGGTAGCGCAGGGGGCATGGCTTCAGTCTGGTTTTCAGCATCACAAGACATGACAATCCTGTTGTCAGCAGAACACTGTTGTTAAACTAAAACTAAGATCTGCAGTACATACAATAGATAGGAAAATGGGCAAGCACAGTGAATATCAAGTCTATTAATGAAATCATTTAAGACGATGAGTATGTGAGTAAAACAAGTCTAAAGAGTAAGATACAATGAAATGAAAAGGATAAAGATCTGTGCACCTACAGCTGACTTTCAAATTCTGAGCTTAAATTTTAAAGTGCCTTCTCCACAATCAGGCTGAATTTCTATGTGAATAAATCAAGGTGGTTTCATGGGTAATCCTAGGTACAAGAAGCAACTGGAGTGAAAAGATCTTGGAAATATGCATGTCAAAAACATGTCTAAAATGGTTGTCTCAGGCATAAAGCAGAAGAAAAGCAAAAAAGATTTTTAGAAAATGATAGTCCAGCACATAAATATCTTCTTATAGCACTACTTGAGTCTGGAAGTGGAATCAGTTCACTAAAAGGGAATCAGTTCACTAAAAAGGGCAATCAGAGATAAAAGGACCAAATACTCGAAGGACTGATCTTCTCCGAGAGAAAATACAGTGCCAGAGCTTAAAGATTAACATCACATTTTATGGGGTCAACAATGACCTACCTCTACACCACAACAAAAACAATCCAGATTTTCAGCCACTATGTCTGAACACAGCCCAGCTCCAGAAAAGAAGGGTAATTGCAGTCACCAGTGTTCCTTACCAAAGGAAGAATAGTCTTGAGAGAGGTCATACAGTCACTCAGGGTTGCATCCCATGTTCTACTGAAGTAACCTCCTATAGTGTCTTCAATCTGAAGGGCAAGATAGGCATTCACATGGCCCTTCTGGGTTTATGAATTAAGCACCAAAGCTGACTGTGAATAAGCACTGTTCTAACACCTTCATACTGAAGGTTAAACCACACAGTACCTCATTTAGATTGGTTTACCTTTATAACTGCGATTTGCAGAAGGGTGAACTGCACATACCCAAAAGGCAGTCTGCAAGATATACAAATCCAGAACGTAAAAATGTGCGAATGTGTAATGAGCGAATGCACAGTGAGATTCACTCATTGCACATTCGACATTCAGGGGCGGATTGCACTATAGTGGGGATCGGGAAATGGTTCCTTTCTCCACTGTAGTGCGATCTCGGAGTTGGAATAATAAAGTATGGGGGTGTTTTTTTTTCTTCGACTTTCATGTTCGAAAAACAGCAAATCTGCTATTCGATTTGCTGTTTTTCGAACATGTAGGTGTGTTGACATTGTTAAGTTTCGTGGATTAGATTTGCTCATATGAGCACTCGCCCTTCTGCAAATCGCGGTTATAAAGGCAAACCTTTAGATTACTGTGAGCAAGCAAAGGAAAGATCTGAGTGTTAATCAGACAAAGACTAGAAGATTAAAACACAAAATAGAAGAGGTTTCCTAAAAATTATTTTCTTTATACTTACAGACCCACACCTGCAGATCATAAATGCTTCCCAATCAGACTTAAGTTCATTTTTCAGAGCCATCTGGGACCATCCTTTAGGCAGTCATGAGGGCCACTTGCATCCTTGCTGGCATCCAAGTGACAAAGACACTTTTGTTACTGGCCCAATTCCCTCCTGGTTAGGGGGACATGCGATATGAATCACTGTGGAGCCACAGCAACTTTCCCTATTCAACTGTACACTTCCATGTACTTGCCCACTTAAGGCCACTGCCAAAAGGCAGTTTAGTGAGCCACACACATTCTGTGCCCCTCCCCAAACTGTGAGATCATCCATCTCCTTCCTCTGGACTGCTACATCTCATGACTGGCTTCGCCCTCCTCCAGACTGGCATGCACATTCTCCCTGCTAGCTCTGTCAAGTGCCAGAACCACTAATTAAACTCAGGTCACCTGGGACGTATTCAGGACTTCATCACTCTATGCTACCAGGCTGGTCAGGTTTTCTAGAAATTAAACAAAAATTACATTCCTTGAGAATGCTAATGAAAATCAAGGTACATCAGTACAGATGTGGAAAGACCCTAGAAAAATAGTGCTAAGCAGAAAGTTTTCTTTTTCCTACTGGTATATGTTGGCAAAGTTACACCTTAAAAGTTGCTTCATCAGATCCCTAAGATTAAGATCTACATAAATTTACTACCTTTGGATAAGCATAATGATCAAAACAATGAATAGGGTATGGTAGGATTCATCCTCTTCATGGCAGGTTTCTAACCATACCACACTTGGTATTATTAAATCCTTCTTTTATCTCAAATTTCAGGGCAGGCTAGGCTTTAAACCACCAGTTAACCTCATTAACGCTAGCCCCAACAAGCTATCCATTAACACACTCGCTCTTTTCCCAATAATTCTCATTAGAAAAACAGACTACTGACATATGAAGTACAATGTGCCATGTAATAGCAAATGGGTGGGTCTTCTTTTTAACATATTCTATATCTATGTTGTTCATACTGAGATGCCAGTATTCAACAATGTTAAGTGCAGGATAGAATACATACTCCCACAAACTAACCACCAAAAACACCTGTTGGGAAAGCTTATCACACTGTGTGCACATGTACCTGTTGCAGTAGCAATTCTAATTTTTATCATGTGGGGCTGCCATGTTTCTCAATCCCCAAAGAAAAAAAGAATGGAGATATGGCTTCTGGTCAATCTACCTGCTAGCACCTAGGTTGCAAGATGAAACCTTACAGCCACTACACCAGGCAAGGTAGCGTTCAGTCGACTTTCTAATGAAAAATTAAAAAAAAAAAACGGATTATTCACCTGCAACAATAAGGCAATAAAGACACTTGTCCACATATCTGGTATTCTCATTCCTTATTTAAATCCCTTCTTTCAACTTAACCACCTAATTTCTTCCACAGTGCTACCTTAACATGTCCAGTTACGTGTATGTTGGGCTAGCTGCATACCCACATTTATGGAGGACTCACAGTAATTCTTCTAAAACCACATGCTACAAATTATGGACGCGGATTACAGAACATATGTAATAAACAAATGATTCAGAGAAATGCTATAACAGCATATGAAAATGCGTGCCTACTTTTAACATGTCTTGCTGATGTCATGAATAAAGACATTACAAATCAAATGTCAAGCACTGAGGGTGGCTACAGAGTATCTGAAGGAATGAATATACCATTAATTGCAGGAGGCTCCACACAAGCCAGTCTATAATGCAGGTTAGTAAAGAGAATGTCTACTTCACTATCACTGACCTTGCTGCTGCCCTGTCAAGACTGATTTCGGCACGACTGTGAAGAATTTGTTGTATGCTTCACCAAGTAAGAAGAATTTGTTCTGTTTATAACAAATTATTTGTACACATGTAGCAAAATATATGACCACAACAATGAAAAGCAAATCTGAAAGATTATGAATAATTTTCAGTCATATGTGCAAACAAACTTCCTGTTATAAGCACATCTATAACACACTAAGTTAACACAAAAAAGGTAACATAAAACTAAGTTTCACAGTTTAATACAGTACAAGTCTGTAAATCTTGGCTGACATGACAATCAGACGCAATATAACAAATATGTGTACTTGTTTAATGAACTTTCCATTAATCTATGATATCATTAGCAACAGCCACAGTGCATACTCTCCAAAATGAAAACAACAGAAATATGTAAGAGCTAGAAATCACTGTTTTTTATCCAGTTATGTTTGTTTCAGAGCTACAGCTAGGTCTATGCAGATGTCCTTTTTTCATCACTTCTGAATCCCTCTGCAGATCTAAATCCCAGCCCTCTAATGATACAGTTTAAGATGTCAACGGTGCCATTACTTTCTTCACAGAAGTAATACTTTCCCATACTAGCCTTAAATCCATTCCCTCTAGTTGTTGCCCTTGTTTTTAAGTTTCTCTGTCCCTCTTTGGTACACTACCTCCCTGCTCTGATGATGCAGTACGTTTTATTTATGTCATACACCTCCCTTCTCCCAACTCCATCTACTGGATATTTCACAATTTTTTAAACCTTTTCCTTCAACAACATATTCTCATTCACATATCCTGGCAACTTTCTGCTACACACATTCAGTCTTGATGTCCTCTTCCCCTGTTGCATCCTATATAACAGAGCTGGCATCAGCTGCACTTTGCATAACGGGAAAATGGCACCTGCATCTCCAATGATGCATAATGTACACATTGCACCTCAGTATTCTCTTAGCCTTTGTCAGTACGTAACACATTTCAGAACAGCTCGGGAAGACCCGCTTATGACCCAAGAGATCAGAGACTGAAAAGCAGCTCGGGTACTTGGTGGAGCTGACAGGAGGGGTGGATGGGACAGTCCTGAGCCATACAAAGCACAATCCCTTAGAAGAGGGGCAGTGCTACAAAAACTGGTTCCAGTGGGGCAAATGTTTGGCCACCAAGTCACTTTGACAGTAGTGCAAGGGAGCAGGCACCCACATTGGGGAAAGCACTCTGCTCTCTGCAGTGGTACAGACCATCTCACCTCTGTGTTGGGTCTAAATAGATATGTTACTGCCTGGACACTGGTGAGAGTACAAACTGCCACTGAGGCTGCTCATATGATGATCTTCCCTGGCAAGCACCCAACCTCACTGAGGAATACTATGGATGGGGAAATGAATGGGCACAACAGATAAGGGATAGCAAGATGTCAGCAGATGCAGTGGGGGAGAAAGTACACAAAATAAATGTACAGCCTGTTTCAGTCTGGCAGCAATTACACCACCAACATTTTTACCTCTTCAACTTGCTGTAGATACACACCTCCTAAAACAAATGACTGTCAGCTTCACTCCAAAGTAATCATGCAGTATGTCTTACTGAACTCCATCTGCCACCACACTGCACATCATGCAAGCTACAATAAGTCATGAGATAAGGTTAAACTATTTCTGGCTCTGTAAAGTCTGCTCTTCAATTTTTCCCTTAGAACTTCTCTACTTGCAATCTAAACAGTCTATTCTCTATCTCAAAAGCTCAGCACTTGCTCCTAAAGCATTTTTATATAGGTAAAGTACTTATATACTAAACAAAGTACTACATTAGCCTAGAATCCCCTTGAGTACCCATTTCCCTATAGGTCCCTTCTGATTCAGTTACACAGCAAACTTTTTCACTTTTTCTAGCATGTCGAAGGGTCAGTTGCTAGCGTCCTCTCCTGTTCAGCTGGTGAATCTGGGCATCTTGAGGCAATGTTACAATTGCCTCATGTACACAGACAACCCACTCCTTCTCCCACAAAACACAAATACATGTGAGAGATGCAACTATATAGCCAAACTGGAGGCTGAGCTCTCTCAACTCAGGACTGGCAAGACCAGGCAGGAGGAGAAGGAAACCACGCACACCACAAACCCAGTTTCACATAGAAATATCACAACTGCAAAACAAACACATAAACACACAAAGACATACTCGGAGGCACTGATCAAAAATCTACCAAAACTACAGAGGCCTCCAAAGCAGACACCCAAGCAACTGCCACCTCAAGACATAACACATGCAACACATAGTTCTCAAAGTCAGTGTGCTAAACAGTCACACACCTTAAGGCCAAACACAATGCCAGACACACTTGTTATAGGTGACTCCATAGTCAGACACACTGACGTCCCACTCACCAGACTGAGCAAGGAAAAGATCACAGTAAGCTGCCTGTCAGGTGCTAGAATCCGCCACATAACACAATCACTCAGGTCACTCCACAGCAAGTACAAGTATGACTCAGTCATTGTCCATGCCAGTGTGAACGACCTGAGACGTACCTCCCTGGACTACATGAAAAGAGACATAGAGGAGCTCTCAGATTATATAGCCCAGGCCGGTATGACCCTGACCCTGAGCAGTATCCTACCCTCACCAAGAATGATGCCACAATACAGAGACAAAATGATCAGCTTTAATAACTGGCTTAATTACTGGTATCATTCTAAGGGGATCCAATGTCTGTCTGCCTGGGATGACATGCTTGACAAGCCAAGCTGCTTTGCAAGGGATGGCTTGCACCTGTCACCCCTGGGCTTCCGGATATTGGCAAAGGCTCTTGCCACGCCCATAGTGCCTTTTAGGCAAGGCTCAAATGATAAACCTACCGCCCTAGAAAACAAAAATGGAGAAAAACTAAGGGTAATACTGCTCAATGCCAGAAGTCTAAACCTCAAGATGCAGCCCTCAAGCCCTCCTCAATATGGAGAACATCGATGTCTGTGCTGTGACTGAAACCTGGTTCAAGGCTCCTGAGAGCACCCCAGCACTATCAGGTTATACCTCATATCATGTGTTCCGGCCCCAAAATCCGGACCGAACAACAAAAGGAGGGGGAGTATCCATATTCATAAAGGATACCCACACCTCCAGGTTAGTGGCAATGCACGAAGCATCGGAGACCATCCAGGTGCAATTAACCATAGGTAAAACTGCCCTACAGTTTGTAGCATGCTACAGACCACCTTCTCAAACTCAGGAAACCCACACAGCCTTCCTGAAGACACTGGAGAGTATGAATGTCTCTCCAAACACCATCATATTGGGTGACTTCAACTACCCAAACATAGACCGGGAACATTACTCAAGCCCCAACACCCTAGCCCAAAGGTTCCTGGAGTTCATAAACTCAAATGCTATGGAACAACTAGTCACCATTCCCACAAGAGGAGAAATTATACTAGACCTGATCATCACAAACATGGGGACAAAATGCTCCACACCGGAAGTATATCCCTCATTGGTGAGATCAGACCATAAATTAATCTCACTGGAGATCCACATCCCACCCACACCCCCAGCAAAAAAGACCACAGTGAAGAACTTCTCAAAAGCAAACTTCACACTTCTTAAGACTGGAGTGGTATCCTTCAAGGCCCCCGAGCCAGTGAAAACCACAACCCACGCTGCTGAAACCCTTACAAATGCCTTCTACGAGCACCTCCAGGAATGTATGGATCAAGCAATCCCTAATAAAATCAAGACCCTTTCCACCAAAGGCAGGCGTCCGGGCTGGTGGACCCCAACCATAAACAAACTCTACAACAAGAGGAGAAAGCTACTACATGACAGAGCAAAATCCCTAAAAGGGAAGGCATCTCTGATCAATACTAGCAAAAAGCTACGATCACTCACAAAATCATCCAAGGCCAACTTTGAGAGAAAAATCGCTAATGACACAAAAGACAATCATAAGGCCTTCTTTAGCTATGTTAGAAACCTGGGTGGAAGCTCCCAGATATGCTCAGAATTAGTCCAAAATGATAAAAAAATCACTGAACCCACAGACATTGCCAACATACTGGCAGACAGGTTCAGTGCAAATTTCTCCTCCCTCCCCAAAAGGATAAATATCTATCCCACCAGAGTCTAGCCTCCCAAACATCTCAGATGCCCAGGTGAGAGCTGCTCTCTCTAAAGCAAAAAACACAGCATAATGGGACCGGACGGTGTCCCCGGCTGTGTGCTACACACGAACTCAATGAGTAACTAAACCCACACATAAGGCTGCTGTTTAATCTTAGCCTTACTACAGGATACGTACCCAAAGAATGGCGACGGCAACTGTGGTCCCACTCCACAAAGGCGGTGCTTCTACGGACCCTGGAAATTACCGCCCCATAAGCTTGACGAGCCTTGTCTGCAAAGCTATGGAGAGGATCATAATGGAACTCATAAATAAAGACATTGGGGACCTACAGACACTGGATCCTACCCAATTTGGCTTTGTCAAGGGCAGATCCTGCCTCTTGAACTTGGTCGACTTTTTCGAAACAGTCACTAAGGCCATTGATGAGGGTAAGGCAGTTCACACAGCCTACCTTGACCTAGCAAAAGCGTTCGACACAATACCCCACTCGGGCATCATAGAAAAGCTCACCAGCTTAGATGTAAACCCATATGTCACAAGATGGGTTGCAAACTGGCTCAAGGACAGAACACACAGGGTTAGAGTTACTGGTGCCATGTCAGACTCTAAGCCGGTCACGAGCGGTGTCCCACAGGGCTCAGTCCTGGGCCCCCTCTTGTTCGGCATTTACTTTTCTAAAGTGCAGGCAAACATAGGGGGATTGTGGCTGACAAAATGTGCAGATGACTGCAAACTGGGCACCATAATTGACACTCCATCAGACACAGACATCCTCCAGAGAGGTCTCATAGAAATGGATAACTGGTGCCAGAGCCATGGCCTTAAGCTAAATGCCAAAAAATGTATAGTCATACCCTTTGGGAAAAACAAGGTAACCCCTAATTACCACATAGGTGGTAATCCATTAAACACGGAAGAAGTTATCAGGGACCTGGGGACCCAAGTTGACAGTAACCTCTCTTTTGACACACACATTGCCAAAGTGGTTAGGAAGACCTTCTACATTGCCCACCTGATCATGAAGGGATTCACATCCAGATCAGGAGAGGTCATTGTACCCCTGTACTCTTCACTTATCAGACCAATGATTGAGTACAACTCCCCATTCGGAATGTACCTTACCCGACACCTGCAGCAGTTGGAAAGACCCCAAAAGTTCCTCACCAAAAGGATAAAGGTGCTCAAACATATGTCATACGATGCCCGACTGAAGAAACTCCAGCTCTATTCAGTCGCATACCGTCTGCTCAGAGGTGATCTGTGCCTGACATACAAGGCCATGTCCAACCCGGAATTAATGGACATGCTCCACCTCAAAAAATCCAAATCCACCAGAGCCATGAGAGCAAGAGACTTAAACCTCAACACGGATATAAATAGGACGTGCTGGAGGGACAGACTAATCACCCAGAGACTCCCTACACTATGGAACAGAATCCCAGTCCATGTGAGGCAGAGCCCCTCACTGACTCTGTTCAAGAGAAATCTTGACGAGTGGATGGGAGATCGTAGGTTTACCCTGGGAATCATCTCTGTGTCACTGCTGGACAGAGGCACAGCAAACTAATGGGTATAGTATTCTCATCCTAAGGGGCGGTGAAAGCCACACACACTCTGGCTAGGCTTATAAATGCCCTAGGGCAGGTAGCCTAGTATGAACCTATGAACCTATGAATCTATGAGACTGCCTTCCTATGCCGATCACAACTCTGGTCTTGATGATGACAGCAAATGGTTATTGCTATTCTTATGCCAACACCTCCCCCAGTTCTGAAATCTACAGTGTTTGTTTACTTACTTAAGTTCCAGGGGAGTAGTCTGGTTCAAGTTTTGAGCTAAAACCTTAACCAGAAGGAATACACAAACCCGTAGTCACTTGACATTTATTAAGTGACAGTACAAAAAATGACATTTATAATGTAGATTAATGAGGAACAGAATATTAACAAATACATCCATTTACACATGAATGTATGCATGTACACTTAACTGCAGTGTTAATATGCAATAATATCACTGCAAAAGGCTTCCTGAAGGGTAGTTCCACCTAAATGCCATCTTCCACCTCTCATCAGCTTGGCGATTCCTTACTAATGTCACCAAACTGGGTCTCCCGCCATGCTCTTTAGTTTTTTTTTTCAACAACTTCTCACAAAAGCCCAGACCTGCGATTGGGCACTCCCTACAAAAAGCCCTGCGACACTACAGCGGAGACTTGTTTGTTTATTTATTTAACTATGTCTCAGAGTAGAGCACTGATCAACAAGTGACAGATCGCAGGCTCAGCTCAAGATGACTAATGACCTCAGATGTTATCAGCTAAAGGTTAACTTGATAGCTTTTCCCACAAAAACAAAGATATGGGGAACAAGAATTGCAATCTTCACAGGCATTATCCTATTAACCCAATACATGCAAAAGATGCCCATTTTAAAATCCATTCCAGTAGCCCTTTATATTGGGACTACCTTAGCTTATTAAGCCAAGTGAAAAAACATCGGGCCTGAAAACAGTGGTTATTTTTACAGCTTTAATACAATTTGAAGAGACTTACTGACAAACATTTCTAACACAAGAAACATGTCTCACTCTTATGGATGTATATGCTACTTATCCAGTTTAAACTCATAGTTTCTCAGATTAGTACTAGGCTAACTGCCCTTATGGGCCATTTTAAGCCTATCCAATTACTCCATGTACCTTGTCCAAACCCTGTACCTTGTGTTTGTATAATAAACACGTTAATCATTATGCAAACCTCCCACCCAGCCCAAACACAAGTAGCAAAATACATGACCACAACAATGAAAAGCAAATCTGAAAGAGTACAAACAATTTTCAGTCATAAGTGCAAGCAATGTTAATATTTACATAGACTTGTCCACAAATCTGCAATTAGACTTATGAAAAAAATTTGTGTTGAGTATGTCAGCAGCAACATTAGAGGCTTTCAAAGCAGTATTCAGCCATGGCAACTCCAAAAGACTGTGAATGAACTGTGATGCTGGGGCAATGCTCTCTTGAGCTGCTTATAATGATTACCTATCTGACACATGGAAACCTTTCAGGCTGATTAATGTGATACACATTGTGGACATTACTGTTAAGAACATGTTTAAAGGCCCATGATTTCTTAATGGTAAAGCAAAACAACTGGTTACCCTACTTATTCAGAGTTTTGAGAAGCAGCTAAACTAAGCAGTCTCCACTGCTGGCAGGCACAAAAATTCATCTGGACTCCCTCCTTTCTATTTAGCGTTAATCTGATTAATAATGTGGCCTAAACAGAAACATTTGCTTTACTGAGCTATAAGAAAAAGGAGAATTACATAACCACAAGCATATCAAAAGGATCAGACCATTCTTAAACAGCACATAAACTTTACATATTAAAACCTTTTTTCATAAATACAAACAAAAATGGCATGTTGACTTCATGAA
Organism: Protopterus annectens; assembly: GCF_019279795.1. Lineage (NCBI taxonomy): Eukaryota > Metazoa > Chordata > Ceratodontiformes > Protopteridae > Protopterus > Protopterus annectens. The sequence goes on from NC_056735.1 coordinate 1,449,138,098, forward strand.
ATACTCACCTTCTACTTCCTAAGGCAGCTTTTATAGCTTGTCTCTTCAAAAATGTTTTGAAGATCCTCTCTGTAGTCTTCTTTGACTCATCAGCTGCTTCAGCCTTTCTCTGTCTTCGACTGGCCTAGTGACAGTTAAAACAAATTGATATCACTCTAAAAAATGTCTCCCCAAGTGGTAATAAGGTGTTTCTCTATTAAAAATTCCATGCTTTGCTTTAATTCTGTGTTTACATTTAGAAGATATGTTCCACTCTCAACTTAACTACCATCTGTAAGAATTAAAAGCATAAAAGAGGAGGCTACATGTCAAAACAGCAATTATTAAATAATGTTTTAAAACAAGTGTAATATAAAACCAACATATTTAAAGAAAAACAATATAGTCCACACTTCTGAATCATTACTATTAGTTACTCGTTCCCTATAGTTTATTTCAGTAGCACTCTCAAATTACCTAATTCTGTTTTATTTGAATATAATATAAAAAAATGAAAACAGGAAGCTCCCATTTTCATATTAGTTTCTAGTCTGTGCATGGCACCATAACAGATGGACATTTTTATAACATAATTGTGCTTTTTTCATACTGTAACAAAAACCAAACAAAACACATTTGTGCACCAAAAAGCAGTAAAGCTCCAAAAATTGCAGTAGATTTAAAAAGCTTGTAGTAAGACTGCTATCTAATTAAGCAGCATCCAAGTAATTGTTAAAATGATAGAACCCCCAAATTACCATGAAAGAAACTGTGTGTGTGTGTGTGTGTGTGTGTGTGTGTGTGTGTGTGTGTGTGTGTGTGTGTGTGTGTGTAAGATTACCAGGAGCACAATGAACATGAAATTACATTGTCATGAGGATGATAGAAATGTTAATATTCATTTTCATTGTGAAAGAATTCTGGTCTTGCTTATTCCCTAATAAATATCCTCACTATACATGACAAAATATTGGTTTCCAAGTAGAAGAAAACACATGAAGCTGCATATTACTTTCCAACTCTGCTATGTTATGTGGAATATTAATTTTAGGTAGTCTAGAGCAAAAAACAATTTAATGCTTTACAGCTGGTAAAAATATACAGCTTCCAATGCAGGCTTAACCTTTAAATACAGTCCTACACAGTGCAAAAACATTCTTGCTTCAAAACAGTTTTATAATACATGAAAGAAGGGTAAAGGTTTTTTTCATCCCTGAACACTGAATTTGGGGGTACTCTTCTAAGTCAATGGCTGCCATGCCTCCCCTTTTGTGTGCCCCCAGATGACCATCAGTTGCCTGGTTGCACAATGTATCTCCAAGTGTCCTCAGCATTATCCCCTTGGGGCTGAGACTATATCAACGTTACTCTGCATTGTCACAGACACTGCCTCTGTATGTCAGGGATGCTTTTTTTTTTTTCGGGTGTATATTACGTTATCAAACTTTTAAAAGTTTGAACGTCATATGGTCAACACCATATGATTGAACTTTTAAAAGTTCAAACGTTTCAACGGAGATCTCCGTACAGTGCAGAATGGGAAGATTTCCCTTTCCTGCACTGTAGTGCGATTTCGAAGTTTGGTATATTTAAAGAGCGGGTGGTGTGGGGGGATTGCCCCCCATGTTGAGGGTGCAGGGGGGGCTTGCCCCCCTGCTTTAAACGGTCAGGTAGGTTTTTTTCTGTTTATTTTTTTTTTTAGCTTTCTGAACTGTTAAAAGTTCGATCATATGGGTTCGACCATATGACGTTCAAACTTTTAACAATTCAATAACGTAATATGAACCCTTTTTTTCTTGTATGGCCTACCTACGCAGACCTAGTGACATGATGCACATCACTGTATGTAAAGTGAAAGCACCTTGGGCATAAAAGCGGGATTAGTTCTCAGAGTGACCCTACCCTGTGAAAGACTAAGAATGTGGGCTTGAAGATCAGAAACATTCCTTGTTGAAGTGAGTGCTAAAAGCAAGGCTGTTTTCTATGTCAATGGTTTAACTGGAGATGGGCTGTCAGTTCAGAGGGTGACAGCATACTTTTTTCAAGTTTATAATTTAGGTCTCAGGAGGGAGCAGGTTCCCTTCTAGGTGGCCTAAGATGTATATCACCCTTCAGAAATTGTTTCATATAGGGAAGGGGAAACTGGGAGGCAGATAGACATGATAGAAGCATGAACCTTGATGCTTGAATAAGATGGCCCTGGTTGAAGAGATTAGGTATTCCAGTATTTGCTTTTGATTTGCTTGAAAATAGAGAATACCACTGGATTTGTGCCAGAAGGAAAACCTTTCTCATTTTGTCATATATGACTTTCTAGTATTTGATTTTATAATCTCTTTTAGAATGGATAAGACATTCTGGAGAGTTGAAGGTGTCAGTATCCAAACTTCCAAGCTGTTAGCTTGATTCCTCAGAATGGGATATATGACAGACCCCTAGTTCTGGGACAGGAGACCCAAGACTGGTAACAGTGTTCTAGTTGTCCTTTCATTAAGGGGGAGGAGAAGGTAGAACCAATGTCGCCTGGCCAGAAGAGAGCAACTAGCATAATTTTGTGCCTGTCCGACCTCACCTTTAGAACCACCCTGGGAATGGGGGCATCAGTGCAAAGATGTATCTAGAGGTTTGCCCACTTGAAGGAGAAGGTGTCCACTCTCCAAGACCCTTTCTGCAGGATTCTCAAGCCTGTCTGAGTATCAGGGTGATTCCAAGCAGCGTTCAACACATCATCATTATCATCAAGGGCTGGCAGTACAGGAAGGATGGGTGAGGAATGAGTATCCATTTGTAACTCATTATAATATCTTCTCAGTCAAGGGGGAACATCTATTTGTTCTCAAAAAATGCTTCATTTATCCTGGCTATGATCTCATTAAAAGAAAATCCCCTCACCTGAGGGTACAAGTTATCTCCTCATAGTCAGAAAATTGGGCTTGTAAATCTGAAGGATAAGAAGCCCTATCTCTGTCAAGATCAAAATGATGAGACTCTTTTTCCTCAGGGATTTCTTTACAAGGGATGCCCACCTGTAATGGCTTTTGGACACCAAGATTCATAGCTTGTAACGCATGGATTACTAAGATAAGAAAATCATCTTTCTTAACTGTAATTACTTCTTGAATTAAGCAATGTTTACCCTTTACTGGAGACCCTGTGAAAGAAGACCAACTCAAAAGTAAGGACATTTGACCAGTCTAATGGTCTCTTGCCTTGGTTACCCTGTGGCTGACCCCCCAGTTCATGGTGGCTAAAAGAATTACACCAAATTAAAACAGAGAGGAAGTGAGTGGTCTGAGGAACAACTGATGGCTACTACAGGTTCACCTTTACCAGCTGAGGTCTAGACTGACCAAGCAACAATGGAAAATTCCTGCTGGGTAAGTGCCTTTTATTTCTAGTAACAGTTGGACTGGAACCAGTTGGACCAGAGTAAGACTCCATTCTGTAGCAATGGAGGAGATGGCAAGAGTTACGTGTTGCTGAAGCAAGTTGGTCAGAATACAAGTTGTCACCTAGGGTACACAAGCAGGACATTTACACACACACTTCTTATCCCAGTCTCTTCACAAAGTAAAAGCACAAGCAGCACACCTTTTCTCATGTTAAATACTCTGACAGAAAAAGAAAAATGGCAGGTAAGTTGTGATCATTAACACTACAATGAAAAAAGTACAGTTGTGTACACTTACCATAAATGTAGATGTTCGAGTGTATTCACTGTTGCAGTCATTACATTTGGGTTATCCTGCTGGCAGGTTGCCCTCAGTCGGCCTGAATTCCAGTCTTAGGTCCTGCATCGGTTGCTGTCAGGTCGTCAGGGGTATAAAAGATGCAGCCGATGCCATTTTATTTAGTTTTTCTTGCCCCAGATGTCAGGTACCCCCAAAAGGGTAGGCTAAAAATAGGTAAATAAAACATACATGCACCAAAATAAGCTTTACCTTCATCTATAAGCAAATACACCATCTAGGTTGTATAGATTACAGAAGTAAAGATAAGTTCCAGCAAAAATAAGGGGGGTGGCAGGTGGGTAACCTGGACTGCAACAGTGAAGACACTCGAACATCTACATTCATGGTAAGTGTACACAACTGTACTATGTTCTTCGTGTTTCACTGTTGCAGTCATTACATTTGGGTGGAGTCCCAAAGCTATGGTTGGGGGGCTGGAGCTAAACAGCATTAGGAGCGGCTATGAGGCCCTGCAGAACTGCAGTGGCAAAGCCTGCCCTGGATTTAGAGTAAAGAGGCAGACTGTAATGTTTTGTAAAGGTATGCACTGAACTCCAAGTAGCAGCCTCCAAAATGTCTTTGGTTGGTACTCCCCTTAGAAAGGCTGCAGCTCTGGTTGAATGTGGCCTAATGCCCTTAGGCACTGGTTTGCCATGTTGTGAGTAGCAGAAACGAATGCAGTGACCTAACCACTTTGAAATAGTCTGCTTGGAGATAGCCTTTCCTTGTGATGCAGTGGCATATGCCACTAGCAATTGCTCTGTCTTTCTGAAAACTTTAGTTTTGTCCAAGTAGAATCTAAGTGGTCTGTGTACGTCCAAAGAATGCAGAATTTTCTCCCCCTTGTTCTGTGGATTTGGATAAAAAGTTGGCAAATGAATTGTTTGGTTAAGGGCTACACTGGATACCACCTTAGGCATAAATGTAGGGGTTGTTCTGAGAGAGACCCTATTTGGATAGAAAATGATAAAGGGTTCCACAGCCATGAGAGCCTGTAGCTCTGAAACTCATCTTGCAGAAGTTATTGCTAGGAGCTGCTTTTTCCAAGAAAGAAGAAACTTGTCCGCAGTAGCAGCTGGCTGGGGGAAGGAGGTAGGGTGTTTTTCCAAGACATGAATTGGTCCCCCATGCAGGTGTTGGCATTCTCCCTGAGGCCTTACATTTTGGCTCCTCTGAGATACTGCCAATTGATGAAAAAGATAGGCCTTTGTCCAGCATCTCAGTTAAGTATTGCAAAATCTGAGGAATATTTGAGACAGCTGTATCAGTTCCTTGAGCTTGGTTCCAAGCACAAAATCTCTTCCATTTCCCAGCATAGGATTTTCTAGTACTAGGCCTTCTGGCTTCTAAAATGACATCCATCACAGCTTTACTGAGAGGTGTGGTTTGTATGGCTACATTATCCACCATGCTGCGAGGTTTAGGGTCCTGAGTTGGCTGTGCAGAATCTGATTGTTTTGCTGGGTCAGTAGATGAGGTATTTGAGGTAAAGGTCCAGGCTGAGCATTGGGACAAGGTCCTTGAGATCGGATACCAGTACTGGCGTGGCCAGTCTGGGGCAATCAGAATCATTTTTTGTTTCTCCTGCCTGACCTTTATGAGTACTTTGGGGAGGAGAAGCAGTGGAGGAAAGGCATACACTGATAGGTTTGTCCAGTTGAAAGATAAGGCGTCCACTTTCCAAGCTTATCTGTGATAAGTCCTTGTGCAGAATCTTCTTAGTTGATTGTTTTGAGGGGAGGCAAACAGATCTATGTCTGGGCGTCCCCATTCCATTGTTATCATGCTGAAGACTTGTGGATCCAGGTGCCACTTGTGGGGATCCATGAGGTTTCTGCTTAGTTCGTCTGTCAGAGTATTTTCCTTTCCTGGCAGGAATTGTGCCTGCAGATGAATTTGGTAAGTCAAAGCAGTGTCCCATAAAGCCATGGCCAGTCTGCATAGGGGGTAAGAATGAGTTCCCCCCTGCTTGTTTATGTACCACATGACCGTGGTGTTGTCTGTCTTTATCAGTAGTTGTCCCAGATGAAGTAGGTCCTTGAAGGCTGTCAGGGCATTTTGAACAGGTAGCATCTCTTTTTGACTGATATGTAGATGCTTTTGGTTTGTGGACCAGGTGCCCTGAACGCCTCTTCCTGCCATGTGTGCCCGCCAGTCATAATCCGATGAATCCGTCGTTAGGCTTTGCCTGGCTGGGGGTAGTGAAAATGGCTGTCCCTTGTTTTGGTGACAAGCCTTTGCCCACCATCAAAATTCCTGTTGCAGCAGGGTATTAGAATAATCATTGTTTCCAGACTGTGGCAATACTGCGTCCAGACACTTTTTAGGTACCATTGAATTTTCCTCATATGCAGTCTTGCATATGGAATTAGTAAGATGCAGGATGCCATGAAGCCCAAAGCCTGCAGAATTTTTCTTGCAGATAACTGGGCTTTTGTTGCCATTTCCTTGAAATAGGTAGTCAGTTGCCTTTGTTTGTCTGGAGTGAGATAAGCCATCTGGGCAGTTGTATTTAAGCTTCCACCCAGGAATATTATCTCTTGAGAGGGTACTAGTTTTGATTTCTTTTTGTTGACTGTGTACCCTAGGCATGCTAAAAGTCTTATCAAAAAAGTCAGATGCTGTAGTAGAATATCCTTGTTCTCTGCTTGTATGAGGCAGTCGTCCAAGTAAGGATATATTTGTATTCCTCTTTGTCTGCAGTAAGCAATTACTGGTGCCAGGCACTTTGTGAAGACCCTGGGCGCAGTAGATAAGCCAAAGGGCAGTGCAGAGAATTGGTAATGCTTTGAGCCAGCCTTGAATCTGAGGTATCTTCTGCATGATTGTCTGATTGGGACATGCAGGTATGCCTCTTTTAGGTCTAAAGTCACGAGCCAAGCCTTGCTGCCCAGCATGTGCAGAAGCTGCTGTAAGGTCAACATCTTGAATTTTGGTATATCCAGGAAAGTGTTCAGAATAGATAGGTCCAGAATTGGTCTCCATGCTTTGTCCTTTCTGGGTACCAAGAACAGTCTTGAGTAAAATCCTTGTCCCTGCTCTTGCTGTGGCACTTGTTGAATTGCCCTCATGTCCATGAGAGCTGTGACTTGTTTTTGAGCCTCTGCCCATTGATTTTTTGGCAGGTCTGGCCAACAGGGTATGGAAATGAAACTGGTAGCCTTGTGACACTATGTCTAGAACCCATTTGTCCTGGGTTATAATGTGCCAATTTTGAGAAAAAAGTGCTAGTTTTCCCTCTAAGGGTGCTGCCAGAAGATAAGTGCTTGGTGCGGGCAGGGGGAAGTCATTGGGACTGTTTCCTGTATGGTTGTGATTTGTCTTCTAAACCTTTGGAGGTAGAGACACTCCACTGCTTAGACCTGTAGGAACCTTGCGGCTGTGATCTGCCTCTAGGGCGTCTGGATCTGCCCCTTTGAGGTCTGTCTGAGACTGGAAAGGACCAATTCTTTGTAGGCCAGTGTATGCTAAATTTAGGTGGCTATACCTGTAAGAAATCCTTGACCGTTTGCATAGATTTAGCTTTGTCCTCCATTTTCTTTAACACCTCTTCTGCCTTAACACCAGGTATCATGTTGTAAAGGGGCATCTAATAATTTTGTTATGACATGGTCAGGCAGATTTTTTTCCTTTAACCAAGCATGCCTCCTAATGACAAAACCCGTAATAGCGGCCCTGTAGGAGGCCTCCAGAGAATCGAACCCACATTGCAAAGTATGCTTTCCAACTTGTTCAGCTGCATGCAATAAATCCTGCATTTCTTTGTTTTCTGCACATTCAGAATTTGCCATCATTTTCTGTTTAAGCAGTGTCATGATATATTGCTGATATCTGAGCATATGAAACTGACAATTTTTATAGCCAAAGTAGCAGATGTGTAAATCTTTTTTCTCCATCTATCCAGTGCCCTAGAATCCCTGTCAGAGGGGGTAGGGTTTTTTGCAGTAGAAGCCTTGACCCCTTTCGGACCCTGTGAAATAGTTTCTGGGTCTGCAGAAGGGTTTTTGAAAAGGAATTTATGAGAGTCAGGGACCCTGTAGTATCTGTCCGGCTTAACAGGAGCTGAAGGTAAAGAGTCAGAAGTCAGTCTAGACTCAGAGAACACATCATCTGCCATGTCTAACACAGGTGAAATAGCTAGAGGCTTGTGTTGAGGTAGTAATAGGAAGTCTCTGAGCCTTTTCTTAAATTCTGAAAAATCTTGGCTCTCCCAATGGAAATGTTACCTCATGACATGCAAGGTTTCCCCAAAAGAGTAGTCCTCGGGAGGAGAAGCTGAAGGAATTGACTCTTCAGCATCAGAATCCTCATGGGGGGAAGAGAATATTCCTAATCAGAAGAGGAATCAGAAGAAATGGAAACCTGATATGAAGATTCATAGTCTGTCTCTTGCCTAGGCCTCTTATCAGGAGGGGGATGGGAACCCCTGATCAAGGTAATTAAGTCTTCGGTCATTTTGAGCATCTGTTTTTTGGGCATGGAGGCCTGTCCTTGTGGCTGGTGAATTTGTTTCTTTGCCTTTAAAGGTGTTTTAGCCATTGTCTTTAAAGTCGGTTTAATATGTAATTGTTTGGGTCTGAATACACTCTCAGAAGCCGATGCCTGCTCAGCGGCTCCAGACCCATCTGAGGAAGTTATCTCCGAGGCTCCAATACCTTGAGTTTCCAACAGCCTGGCCGACTCCACGTGGGAGTCGGTAGCGGCCTGCGACTCTAAAATAGCGGGCATCAGGGGCTGCAAAAACGCCTTACTGAGGACCGGCGAATCAGTGATTTGCTTAGGAGAAGCCTCGGTTGCCTGTCTTTTTCTTTTCGTTTTTTGTGAACTCTGGTAGTCGGATGGCTATCCGATGACATTCTATAATTAAATCTTCGCCCAAAATAGCTTAATGCAAAATCGTACCGATGCTTAATAGTGCGTTGGTTAAATCTAGCACAAAACCGACAACTAGCAACGCCATGGTCAGGGCCTAGGCAAGGAAAACAGTAAGAATGAAAGTCCTTATGAGGTATTTGCTTCCCACAAGAAATACAATTATTAACTTTTTCTGACATCGGTCTGGAACAAGAAAAAAGTTTCCCCAACGGGGTACTTAGCTTTTAATGAAGACTTCGGATCTGAAACTCGAACACGAAAATCTCAGGAGTCGGCCGACTGGCACTTGCCAACTGATTCTGCTTCGGGCACCGCGAGGCAAGAAAGACTAAATAAAATGGCGTCGGCTGCATCTTTTATACCCCTGACGACCTGACGTCAGGGAAGAGGCGACAGCAACCGACGCAGGACCCAAGACTTTGGGATTCAGGCCGACTGAGGGCAACCTGCCAGCAGGATAACCCAAATGTAATGACTGCAACAATGAAACACGAAGAACATTGGATACCTGCCCATTCCAAAGTAAAACTTTTAATCACGAAAATAAAAGTTCACCTATATGTTTTCACAAAATTAGCCCCCAGTTAATTAAATAACACAAGTATCTAAAACAGAGGCACCCAGTAAAGGTTAGATGTGTTGATAAAAGGTAGTTAAACCTCACATAACTGGGGAGTTTTCTAGTGGGTACACAATGAGAGTCCAATGCCATAAACTATTAAAATTGCCTTTCAAACCATCTGCAGTGACAGACTACATAAACCCAACCTGTGACTTTGTCTTACCTAGGAAATCAGTTCAATGGAATTGGTTCAAGAAATGAAGATAAGAACAAAAGGTGACAGGTGGAGTGAAAGAAACTAAGCAAAGCTTGAATTTGGCACCAATTTTCATTATCTAATAGCTTTTTGTTTTAATTTTCTAAAACTTTGTCTCAAGAATGTTCTTTCAGAACCTGATCTATGTACTATGTGCTGTGTTACTTGAATTTTGTTCCCATTCCAAACCATCACTGTGCCCTTCATAACATTCGGTAACATACCAGTAGCATATTTTCATTTTATCAGCTACAATTCTAGTGACACCCCTTTCTCTCCCACATTCTTTATCAGGGGATCTAGCTGTACACTTTCCAAAATCATAATATTTACTGATTATAATGAAACATATTCAAGTAGTAAAAGAAGTTATGTTCTTACCATAACGTTCCATCTGTGTTGTTGATCTTCATTCATTCATTACTGATGGGAGTCGGCTGTTGTAACAAGCTCACGCCAGCCAAAAAACTCTCAAGCTAAGCTTACCCATAGTGCCCCTCTCTCTATCAACTCAGATTGAGTTTGCCCATAAGAAAGGAAGAGAAAAAGCAGAGGCTTTATCTAAGCAAATTCCCTATTATAAGGTAGGACCAAATCCGGACCAAATCTGAACCTCCAGAAGACTTTCGGAGAGGGATGGCGGGTGGGAGGTAATGAATGAATGAAGATCAACAACAAAGATGGAACATTATGGTAAGAATAACTTCTTTATCTGATGTTGTTAATCTTCATTACTTCATTCATTACTGATGGAACAGAGTCCCTAGCTACTTTACTTCCTGGGAGGCCTTATGGAAGGATATTCCTGACCACCAGTGAACCAAAGGAAGCACTCCCTCTGGAGACCAAATACAATTTGTAATGCATGATAAAGGTATGAGGGGTGGCCCATGTTGCTGCTGCACAAATGTCATCCATGGAAGCTCTTGCATGGAAAGCAACAGATGTTGCAACTGAACTGCTTGAATGCGCTTTGATCTTAGATGGTAGAAGAGCTTTGTTTTGTTGATAGAAAAAGCAAATGCAGTCTCTCAACCATTTAGATAGAGTCACTTTTGAAACAGATCTTCCCAATTTTGGTCCTGAGAAGGATACGAATAATTGGTCAGATTTTCATAGTGATTTAGTCTTGTCCAAGAAGAATCGCAATTGTCTATCCTCTTCAAGTAATGTAGTGAATATGCTCCTTCTTAGAAAAATTTGGAAAGAAAACTGGCAGATCAATTGTTTGATTGATAGTCAAATCAGAAATAACTTTGGGTAAGAAAGTGGGATTAGTGCGGAGTGATACTCTGTCTATGGAAAATAATGTAATGACATTTTATGCACAAGGCTTGTAGTTCAGATATTCGTGTTGCTGAGGTAATAGCTACCAGGAATAAAGTTTTCCAGGAAAAAAATTTTATACCACAAGTGGCAGCAGGTTCGAAAGGAGGACGAGTCAAGGATTGTAGAACTAGTGTCAAATTCCATGGCTCTACTGGGTCTTTGAAGGGTGGTCTAATATGCATGACACCTTTCAAAAAGTTTTTACAGACACGGTGAAAAATCAAGGATGAGTCCTGGAAGCCATTGTAGAAGTCAGAGATAGCTGCCAGGTGTACTCAAACAACTGAAGCTGCCACTCCCAAATGGAGAAGGTTTGATAAATAGTCCAGTACCAAAGTAAGCGGAGCTGAAAAGGGATCTAGTCCCTTCTCCTCGAGACCAAATTATGAATCTTTTCCACTTGTTAAGATAAAGTTTCCTGGTGGATGGTTTATGGGAAACCAGAAGAATGTGACTTACAGTGGAGGATAGGTTATTTTGCCTGGCAATTACTGGAAGTGGAGGAGCCAAGCTGTCAGCTTGAGGCTCAATATGTCTGGATGCATCAACCCTTGTGGGTGCGACAGCAATTCCGGATTTGGATCCAGAATTCATGGTTGATGTACTAGGCGAGGCCAAAGAAAGGGAAAACAAACTTGTCAGGTGCAATGAGGGTTACTCTGCTTCTCAATCGAACAGTCTGCTTTACAAATTGTGGGATTAGAGGAAGGGGAGGGAAAGCATAAAGAAGTCCCGTGGGCCAATCGTACGTTAGAGAGTCCCTTGGGGACTCCCCCTGCTGCATTTGTGGTTTGGGGGGATGCGAATAGATCGCAGCAAGGCTGGCCCCAGTGACTGAAAATCTTTGCTGTTATGATAGGATTGCGGGACCACTCGTGAGGCAGGAGAATGCATCTGCTCAATTTATCTGCAATTATGCTGGAATCCCTGGGAATGTGCATTGCTATCAGAAAGTGGTTGGAAGCTATCGCCCACTGCCAAATTCTCATGGCCTCCTGACACAACAGGTAGGACTTGGTTTCCCCTTTGTTTGTTGATATACCAGACTTTGGACATGCAGTCAGACTGGATAGCAATTGTATAAATAGAAAAAAAGACAGTTCGGCTGGAGATAAAACACTTTAATACAAATAAAAATAACAAAAAGGTAAGCGCTTTCGAGGAAACCCTCTTCTTCAGACCTAAATACAAACGGATAAAAATCCTGGATTTAAATACAAGCACTGGCCAATAAAAACAAGGCTTAGGAATACATCATAAAAAATTAATTAATGTGGTAAACAACTTCTCTTCAAAAGAGGTTTTAAAGACACAGCGCTATTGAGGCCAGGTGGAAAATATGCTTTGAAATCCACAATCCATCTTAATTCAACATATTCTGTCTCATTTTTAATGTCCCCTTCATGCAAACTGACATTCACTTTCTGCAAAACTAAAAATTTTAAATTATGCTGTGTATCATAATCAATTACATGCTTAGCTAGTGCATTCATGCATTTGCTGTTACGTGTCATTGAGATGTTCCAAATTTTTTTCTTTTAACATGCGATTAGTCTTGCCTATGTAAAATGCACTACATAAATTACACTTTGCTAAATATACAATGTTTCTTGTGGAACAATCAACATAAAAAGAAAACTCTATAGGCTTATAATTTAGTGGATGTCTGACCATCCAAGCAGACCATATATAGGCACAAGCTTTACAGGTTCTACAGGGGTGGGTACCTCTACGCTGTGAGTTAAACCTCTCACATATATTATGGTGCTTGTAACAAAACCTTTGTTTCAAGTTTCTATTATTCTTGAAGCTAAAGCTCGGATTAGTTCCCAGTACCTGGCTAATACTTGGATCAGTCAACAAAACAGGCCAATTCTTTTTATTAATATCACATACTACATTGAGATTGTTAGAATAAGTCAAACACAACCTATTCACAGGTTGATTAACTTTCCTTCCTGCACTTTGTACTTCAACTCGACAGCTATCAGAAAAATAGGGCTTGGTTTTACAGATATCGGAGGAATTAACCTCCGCTATTGCACTATCTATGTCAAACTTCTTGTATCCTCTATCTAGGAGATCTGATGTAAGGCCCTGGACTGCAGCAGTGTAGTCAGCCTTATCAGTGTGAAGTCTCTTACAGTGTAGCACTTCATTCTTGACTACATTTTTCATAATATGCCTGGGATGCATGCTGGAGCGATGGAGAATGTTATTCTTCCTACAATCTTTCCTGTGCATTTTAGTGGATACATCTCCTAATATGTTCTTACTAACAAGAACATCCAGAAAGTCCAGTTTTTCTTTTGAAAATTTAAGTGAGAAAGAGAGGTAAGATGTAGTGTTCTCAAGGAAGTTAACAAAATCCTCTAATTCTTGCCAAGTAAAAAAGATGTTATCGACAAAATGCTTATAAAACGTAATGTGTTGCTTGAACATGTCAGACACAAATACCATTTCCTTCTCCCATTGGGCCAGCACAATGTTGGCGTATGTGTTAGCACAAACTGTGCCCATAGCAACTCCTACTTTCTGAAGGAAGAATTCATTCTCAAATAGAAAAACATTGTTCTCTAACATCAAATCAAGTAATGCACAAATCATATTTACTTTAATATTAGAAAACTCACTTTCTTTATTTAGAAAGCTTCTAACACTCTCTAACTCCCTCTTCATTAGGAATGACTGTAAATAATGAATTCACATCCAAAGTTACAAAATAACTTCATTGATAGATGTATCCTGTTTAGACTCGGCCCAAAGAAACAGATGCTCCAGAAATTGTTTACTGTCCTTTAGGACAGTAGGTATTTTGTTCAAAACACATCTTAGCTGTTTTTCAACATAGATAGACATAGGTTCTGTAAGCCAGCCCCTTCCTGAAACAATGGGTCTAAGCGGGGGATTTAATGGATCTTTGTGCACTTTTGGCAAACCATAAATGACTGGTATGGCAGGATGCTCTACACCAAAGTAGGTATACAAAGAATAATCAATCTGGTCAGTCATAAGTAGATCATACATATAAAAATTCAGTCTACTGATGATACCATTTATCTGGAATTTTTGTAAGTTTATATATACATTGACATCATATAGCATTTTGTGCATTCTATCCAAGTAGTCTATTGTATCAAGGACAACTATCCCACCACCCTTGTCAGCTGGTCTAATAGTCAAGTGATCTGCCTTATTCAAAGTACGCAGGGCTTGACCTTCTCTAGTAGTCAAGTTGTAAAAACTGCCCTTCATTTTCTCACTAGTTACTCTCCTAAGATCACTCTCACACATCTTAATAAATGTGTCCATAGCCGGAGAATTATTAGGAACAAAACAATCGGTTTTCTTAAATTATGAACATTATCAACTGCACAAGTATTACCATCATATTTGGTTTTAATCGTTATATTCCTTGCAAAAACATTAAGGTCTAAAACAGTATCTGCCAAATTCATATTGTTGGCCGGAACAAAGGTGAGACCCTTATTCAACACTGAAAGTTCTTCAACAGTGAGAGTAAGTGAGGATAAATTAAAAACTAAATTATTTATCTGCGACCTTGTGTACTCGAGGTCTTGTTTTGAGCACCAGGGTTGGACTGTATCCTCCCTCGTTGCCTGCGACTCCTGGACCTGCTCATATGTTTGTCCTGCCTTATGGGCAGTGCTTTGTCTAAAAAAACCCCAGAAGAACATGTGCCTTCATTACTTACATTACTGCTGTTCATAGAAGAAAACACCTTAGGTTTAACCACAGGTTCTATATTAGATGAAAAGTTGGCATGTGTAATATTAGATGCCAAAACCATATTATTGTCCAAGGTAGATTTACTTAAACTGTCTACATAGTAATATGGCCTGAATTCTCATCCACTAGACTATCAGCATCATTAAAACACTCGGCATTAGATAGATCATTGACACAGCTAAACTAGTTTTGAAAGTTGCTGAATTATCGCAATTAAATTGACCAAGTAACCCAGCATTTGTATGCACATTGTTAGGACTAATATTAACTTCATTCATTCCTTCAATAGGAAAAATTTCATTCCTATCAATGCTATGCACTGCTGTATTAGCATGGACATGGACTGTCTTTCCCTGGAAATGCCCCCACCCCATCAGGGAAGTGTCTATGGTCACTATGGCCTTGGGCTGAAAGGGGGAGAAAGGAAGACTCCATATGTCTTTTTCTGGCTTCATCCACCAAAATAAGTTTTGTTTGCATCGATTTGCTATGTGGATCTGAAAGGACATAGGAAGAGTCAAAGGGGACCACTGTTTTAGTAAAAGCCACTGTAGAAGCCTCAAGTGTAGTCTTGTAGGGGAAATATTGTAATCAATGCTGCCATAGATCCTAGTAGTTGAAGGACTCCCTGAGCTGAAACTTTGTCCTGAGAGAGTATCACCTGGAGTTGAGACCTTAGTCTTTCTAACCTGTGAAGTGGGTGGGAGACTAGGCAAGACTGAGTACTGAAAGTTGTCCCTATGAATTCCAGACTTTGCGAAGGAGTCAACTTGCATTTCTCTTCGTTTATTGAGAGCCCTATGGATTTTGCTAGCTTTAGGGTGTAATGTAAGGCTGTAACCAGTAGACACTTGGTGGGGGTGGTAAGGAGCCAATCGTCTAAATACAGAAACACCCAGAATCCTTGCAGTCTCAAGTGAGCTATTACCACTGCCATGCATTTGGTGAACACTCTGGGGGCCATAGAGAGACCAAAGGGAAGTGCTCAGAACTGGTAGTGATTGGCTCCCAGCCGGACGTGGAGGAATCTTCTGGAGCATTTGTCCATTTTTATGTGGTAATAAGCATCCTGAAGATCTATCGAGCATATCAAATCATCTTTCTCTAGAAATGGTAAGACAGACTGAACTGTGACCATCCGGAATTTTGTTTGTCTGATAAATTTGTTTAGGATGTTGAGGTCCAAGATTGGCCTCCAGTCCCCTGTCCTTTTTGGCACTAAAAAGAACCTTGAGTAAAATCCGGATCCTATGTGGTCTGGTGGGACTGCTTGGAAGATTCTTTTTAGGAGCAGCTTTTGCATTTCTTGAGCTGCTGCTTCCCTCTGACTGGGTGGAACGTCGGAAATATGACTTAGCGGCCTTGGGTAAAGACTGAAAGGCATGTGATAACCTCTGGTAATTATCGTTTTGCACCCAAAAATCTGTGGTTATTGTTTGGCAGGCAAGGTGGTGCAGAGAAAATTGTCCCCCGACTGCTTCCAGAAGTAAGCAATTGGGCCGCTCTTCAGGAGCACTGAAAGGGCTGTCCAGAGAAAGAATCTCTGGATCCCCAATTACACCGACCTCCTCTGCCTCTGTAGGGGAGTCTTCCAGATCAGTTCCCCCACTGCCGGGGGGGGATAATCTCACCATGTGTGTCATGGAAAGGACTCTGGGATTTCTTGTGCCACAGCTTTCCACTCCTCTGATACCTAGAGTAAGGTCATGGGGGGGTGGAAAAATGCACGCCCACGGCGGACAGGGTCTTACCGTCCTTTTCACACCTGGCTAAAGTGTCTTTTACTTTTGGGCCAAAAAGAGAAGAGGCCTCCATGGGAGTATTGAGAAAGGAAGAATTAAAAGGGTCCACAAAATCATAGGCGCATCCACGCGTGACGTCTCATGACAACGCCTGCACTCGCTGCACTAGCCGCCCCTTCGGTAGTATCAGAAATCAACAGCATGGACGAGTTAGATACAGATTTCATGGTGGCAATCTGTGAGGCAACTTTGTCGCGTACCTCATCAGAAACTGCTCCTGCTAAGATTCCCAAGATTTCCGAGAATAGGTCTCTCTCGAGCCAGGTAAAATGTGCCAAGTAATTCAAGGACCGAATGGAAAAGGTCAATGAAGAATACACCCACTTTCCTAACCTGTCTGTTGCCCGAGACTCTCTGTTTGAGGGATGGATAGTAGGGCTCTCCTCGGCGAGTGATTTCTTAGTGGCCGCCACCATACCGCCTACTGGTAGGGCTTTGGACCAGTGTGGGTTGTCCTCTGGTGGAGAAAGAAATTTGTCTGGTCTCTGGGGGGACAGGTTCAACGGTGTCAGGATTCCTCCAAGTGCGCTGCACAATGAGCTGAACTAGGTCTTCTGCAGGCGGGGCCACCCAAGAAGTAGAGGGTCGAGCACAGAAAGCCTGCAAGAATACAGACTCCCCAGAGGAAGGGTTGGTGGGCTTCCAGTATCTCTGCTGCTTTAAAATTTCCAGTATGTCTCCAAAGGAAACATACTCAGGGTGACCATGGGGACCCTTCCCCTTCATCGTAGTCTGTATCCTGTATCTTCGGTAAGGGATTCCTCAGGGGAATCTACGTGCTTCCTCTTGCAGAATCTCTTACGTGGTACCTCCTCAGCGGGGACATCCGAGGAGGACTCTGAAGAGTGGGGTACATTGTGGAAGGGTATCTTGAGGTTCCCATGCTCGATGTCCTAGAGTAGTGGACTGTGTCAACTGCTGTTCACAGGACAGATAAATATGTGACTCCTGGCGCCAAAGGAACCAGCTGTGAGCCTGCAGAGGCTAGTGCCCTCTCCTTTGCCTAGAAAGCAGGCCCACCTGGAGAGGGGTGGGAGCCCTGAACCGAGAAAGACAGCCATGGGACCACGGTTACACCCCACTCAAATGAGTCCACCCCTAGGGAAGGAGCCATAAGAGAACCCGGTGCTGCCAAGACAACCGGAACCGTAGTAGATGGCACCATAGGAAAAAATAGGTGCTGTACTAGGGGTTGGTGCTGACAGCCCAGTCATAATCCTGAGGATGGCTTGGCTCCAAGTGAATCGGCGGCCATAGGGTAGACTCTGGAACCGAAGAAGCTGGTACCGAGATAGGCGGTGTCAAGGGCTCCGATACCTCCACGGAGGTTGAAGGAGGAAATATATGTCACAGTCTGTGGAGAAAATTCCTCGTCTCCAGGTGGGAGGGAGGATTTGGAAAGAGTTTGGATTCCTCTGGCCGCCAATAGCTGATCCACAAGTCTCACTACGTCAAATTCCAAAAGGCTCCTGGAGGAGCGGGTTGATATCCCCGAGACAGAAACAGGATATTCTGGAAAGGGACTGCACTATAGTCCAAAAAAGGGATCTGCTGATGGGGAGTATTAAGTCGGAGGCAATATTTCACCTTTCGGCACCGTGGTCAAAGGACCAGTAAGTTCTATAGGAGGGGGGTAGTGACTGGAGTTGGCAAAACTATTTTTGGTGCTGAAAGGGGCATCCATACTGTAGCAGTAGTTTGTACCATAGAAGATGAAGTTTTGGGTGGTTCTGTAGTCACGAGTGGTACCATAGTAGGTGCTTGAGGCACTGGTGCCGAGGATGGTACCGTAGTTGATGACTGAGGCCCTGGTACAGAGGACGGCATCGTAGAAGAGGTTTGAGGCCCCAGTGCCAAGATTGCTGGTGACAATTTAGGAAGTTTGCTTTTTGTTCCACAGATTTAACAGATTTTGAATCACTAAAATGTGGAGAGAACAAAACAGATTGGCTCCTCGTTTTGTGCTCCTTTTTAGGGGGAGGGGTTGAGCCCTCCATCTCAGATATAGCCTCTGAGAAAGGAGTTTTTAGGTGAACCTTGAGCATCAATTTATTTTTTCTTTCTATCAAGGTATGGGCACTAAAGCCCTTACATATGTCACATGGTGGTTGAACTTTCAGATGTGGTACCCCGAGACAGTAAACACAAGATAAATGACTTTCTGAATTCGGCATTTCATCATCAATAATAAACCAAACACTTATCCAACAATATGTTCATAACAATCAGCAAAATACACACTTAAACAGTGAAGAAAAGGAGATTTTTTTTTTTTTGTTTCCAACAATGGTAAGAAAGGAGATACCCAATGGGTAAAGAAAGGGAGAAAAGAGAGGTGGAGGGATACCAGCAATGGTATTGAAAGTTACCCTCAGACATAAAGGAAGGCCTGTACCAGCAATGGTACAAAGAATACCACAAAACTTGGTAAAGAAAGGAGGAAAGCACTTCAACAGGTAAGCAAACTGTAAATGACTACTAATGAATTAGAAATGTCACAGGTAAACAAGACTTTTTTTTTAAAGTAGCATAAATTTTTAAATGACTTAGCATGACAGCTGGCCTGACGTGTCTTGATACTATACACAACAAACGAGATCTGGGGTGATAGAGAGAGAGGCACTATGGGTAAGCTTAACTCGAGAGTTTTTTGCCTGGCAAGATTTTGTTACAATGGCCGACTCAGTTCGGAGGATGAAACCGATACCCATCAGTAATGAATGAATGAAGATTAACAACAAGAAAGTCTGAATAGTAGCAAGTGATTGTTGTGTCCGGAAGATATTAGTATACATACAGGCTGTCATGCAACCACAGGATTAGTTCCAGGGTTCCAAATAATATGGTACACTGGGCCTAGGAGCTTTCTGAACTAAAAAGGAAGATTCCTGCCTCCATAATTCTGCATCCTAATCAAAAGGGTGCACAGTGACCCACCAAAGAAGAGCAGTGAATCAAATAGGAAAGCAGGGACAGCATGTTTACTGCTGCAAGGAGCTGAACCTGAAGACATCCCAATATGGCATCTCACATAACTATTCTAATTTCACTTCTTTGAGTGAACCCATTTTTCGGCAGTAATAATATGCATGGACAGAATGTGCAGCATTCAACAGCCCTAGCAGGTGGACTCTTGCAGCATGTCCTAAAGAAATGCAATGGAAAAGCAACACCAAATCTGAGCACACATCTGTCCGGTAGTATACAGGGTAAAGACCTAAGACCTAAGACTTGGGTGACCTGGGTTCAATTACCGGCATGGATGACTGATGGAGCAGCCTATCACAGGGGGAGATGGTGATGGGGGCATCTCTCTAAGAAGATCCCCGGTGGAGGCTATGGACATCAATGGAAAGAGGCATGGTCCAGTAAAGGGTGGGAGGTGGACATGACTGAGCTGCAACTGAGGTGGGGTTGATCGTCTGTTTGTATACACTGCATGCCCACCCTTGGACATAACCACATTTTTGCAAGGGGGGGAGTGGGTAGGGCCTAAGTAAACACCCCCCATACAGATGCAGACACAACAGAGCCCCCAGATCACCCTTAAGATCCTGGACAGACTACTGGAGTGATCGAGGGGGTTAAGTAGATAGCTGGTAAACTTGTTATGGACATAGGGCACGGGGATGCCAGGTCAGTAACTGTGACTGTATGGGAACCCCCCCCCCCAAAAAAAAAAAAAACTAACCCACAACAGCACTTTAATACTTGGAAAAAGATGTGCTGCGTCAAAGATGCTCTGTGTGGATACATTTTTTGTTGCTAGTGACAGCTGCTGCTCTAATAGTGTGTGCTTTGGATATAACCAGAAAGGATATTTTTAGTATTTAACAAAGCAAAATAAGTAAGTAAGATGGCCAGCAATATAGACTAGGTTTATTTAATGGAAGGCCTTGTCCTCTTTAATTGAAGGAGACTAAAAGTGGACTTTCATCCTCATTTCCTTTGTCTTTCAGGTAACAGTATCTACAGTGAATCAAGAACATTCAAGTGTCTGAAGAATGCCATCTCATTTGTTAAGTGGAATAGGGAAGCAGACAGGCAGTTAAATGGCCTAGTAAATGGCCACACCTACAACAATACACAGCATGAAGAAGGGTGTGTTAAGAGACAAACAATGTACTTGCAGAACTCTGTGAAGAGTTTCCTACACACAAGGGACTGAAGCTCAGGGGGTCTCACTGTAGAAGTAATTGCTACCTACAGAACTCTCTTTCAAAAGGGAAGACTTTTGCTCCATTGTTCTACTGGCTCAAAAGCTAAAAAAGATGAGTTTCGTCACAACAAAGTTCAGATCTAAAAGAAAGGAGGTTAATATCTTTTACACATTTCTCCCTTCAAGAGCTGTCTGACCACCAAGAATAAAGAAGTGAAAGGATCCTTTAAGGTACAGGCCCATACACTCACCCATTCACTTGACAAAGGAGTTGAAAATACCTTAGGTAAGCCAAGTACTCTTGAAGAAAAGATACTGGGCAAGAACCTAAAGAAACCCCTAGATGGAGAACCAGGCATATAACATCTTCCATTTACAAAGGTAAGATCCTTCACAATATGTACCACATCAGTACAAAATAGACAAATACAGAATAAACTGCTGATCTTCCTAGTTGCCCGTGCAAAGAAGAGGTTTTGTGTAATACAGCATTCCCTTGTTCGGTTAGAAGAATGGTGTGGACTGCTAAAGCAAGACGATCTCCCACCAATCTAAGCATAAAGGAAAATCACTGCTGTCCATGCCAACAAGCAACTGTGCAGATCACGTCTTCACTTTTTTTTTTTACCTTTAGTAAGAACCAGTGTATCAGCGAAGCAATAGTGATGCATAGAGCACACCTTTTCCTCAGATCTGGAGCATGGCATTGGAGCATTCCACTTGGTAAGGTGTATTTTCTTTTTTTTTTTGGCTGGGATCCACACTGTGGATTTATGGAACAGGTCATACTGGATATTTTGCTACGGAACTCTTTAGGAAACTCTTAATTTGTTCTATATTTGGCATTTTTTTGCTATGAAATGGATTAGCTATAACAAGTTTGCCCTCATATACTAAAACACTCTTCAGTACTTAAGCGTGCAGTATGCATTAACAGAATGCACAAAGTAAATGTTTCCTGCTTATGGTCCACGCCAGAGGATTGCTCATTGTAAAAATGTTTGATCAGGTTTCAATAGACTTGGTCAAAGAATTTTTTATATTCAAGATATCTGACTTTATTTTATGAAATCTTATCAGATATTTGTTTAGTTTTAAAATTAACCCACATGCATTAGCTTTATTATCTTGTCAGTTTAACCTCTGCTTCTGCACTTACTATTAAAATGCAGTCTTGGGCAGGTGGACATGTACACCACTCTTTCAACAATGACCTGAGATAAAAGGGATAGTTTCACAATCATGGATATGCATGCATAAAATACATTAAACATGTTTAACACTTAGTACGCAGATTTATCTACTGACATTTGATTACCAGGAAAGGCCAACTGGGTAGGTGCCCATTTTCAGCAGAGGCCAAGGGTGAAAAGCTCCAAATTATTACAAAAACATTTTAAGAGTAATAACTTTATAATCCTCAAAAGTAACGGTAATACAAAAACATCTACAGTTTAAACAATTATAGCAAATTAGACAATGTGGAAACATCGGTTAAAAACAGCTACAACTTATATAATGATGATGATTTAATGATGATGATTAATATTTATGGAAATTATAGCCATTTTATACAGAAATTAAAGATTAGTATAATACAAATAAGAATTGCAATATAAATTGAGAAAAAACAGTGTTATAGCATATTTAGAAAGAGAATTAGAGGAGAAAAACGTTAAGTATGGAAGTGAGCGAAGAAGGGAGAGTAAGGAGGTGTAAGGTATAAATAGGTACGATTCATTTTTAGATAAGTTATAATAGACAGGAAAACATAACAGTAACATACATTTTTACCTACTGTCCCTGAAGCAGACACACTGATATGCTGCCACTCAGGTGTTATGAAAGCTTTCCATGGAAGGTAGCACAGCATTGCTCATTTCAGATTTCCTGAGGTAACAGAACAAGTTACTGGGGCAATATCGAAAAATGCACTTTTGGAAGGAAGTATATGGTGCAAAAAAAGGCTAAGTAACAGTAGCATGCCTAGTTTAAGCCAAAAAGGAGTTTGGAAGGACTTTATTACCAGTAATTTTGCAAGAAAATGGCAGTACTCCATATGAAAATATTTATATATTACAGAATTAAGCAGGATTAGAGCAGGCACATTCATTTACACTCCAGTGATCTGCTTAATCCATCTGGAGGTCATAGAAGAGCCAGACTACACTAAAAATACCTAATCTGAGAACTAATCTGAAGAACTAAGCATTGTAAGGCAGCAACTTTAACTACTCCATCGCTGTGTCACTCTCTTGTATCATTCTTTAAAATGTTATGAAAGAAAAACACAAACATTGTGTAACACCCTTTTATTACTTTCTATCTACCTGTATCTCATATATTTGAAGTCTCAGTATTACACAATTTAATGCAATTTAAATATCCCTGGCTCTGTGGTGCAAAGGGTACAGCTGTTACTGAGACTCAGACAACTGAAGTCTGAAAAGCTGCTTGGGCACTGGGAGACGGACATGAGAGGATGGGAGATCGGCTTATGGCTTGTCCATCCTGGGTGTTGAGACAGTGGTGCTTTCCAGATGACTAGCTGCTCCCATGTTAGTGGAGACCTACAAAGCAAAGGCTGTTGCTTGCGGAAATATGGGCTTAATTACCTCAAGCCAGTGATGCTAGCCCTTGAAATAGATGTGCGAGAGCCTAAATACATACAACCTGGGATGATGTAGGTGGTCCCACAATGACATGAGTGCTCATATCAGCCACTGGAATAAGGTTAGGGCCACTCAGCATGATAAGAGATCTTGTCTGGGAAGAAGAGCCATTTAGGTCTGGTGGTAAAGCCAGATCAGCCGGAGCAGAGAAGGAGGGTTCCCTTTACCAGCAGAATGTAATTGGGTGGGTGAGAAAGTGAGTGGTGGCAAAGGTACAAAGAACTTTCATGACCGCCTGGACAATGGCCCCTATGGAGATCAATCTTAATGGGGAAGACTATGTATTTGTGAGACAAGAGGGGAAAAGATCCCAGAAAAAAATAATTAAAACTTTAACAAAGTTTTTGAGTCACAGTATTCCTTTAGATGATCATAGGTTCATAGGTTAACAGATTAGTACTAGGCTAATTACTCTTGTGGGCCATTTTAAGCCTAGCCAATTACCCCATGTGAGAATCAAACCCTGTACCTTGTGCCCTTAAGGTAAACACTTTAACCAATATGCCAACCTCCCACCAAAAACCGCAAAAACTCAAACTCCCTTATATGATCCGAGACTGATACTATAACTAGAAAAGGTGCTGCTGTTCATTATCCATTCTTGGTTCAATCTCTCCTTGCCCGGGCAAAGAATCTAATTCAATGTGTTTAATGCCTGGGAAGAAGGAAGCGAACAGACCAAGATGTTTTGCTATGTATAGCTCATACTGCTAAACAGTAGCCTGCACAAGAGGTAGGAATGTTCCTGACATCATCTGTCACTATAGCACATGTTTGAAGTGTTATATGTTCTTGCTAACTGAAGGACTGGGCACAGTCTTTGGCACAATTCCTCAACAGTCAGACAAACTGCCTTGATCTCTTCCAGGTTTAGCTGTCACCCCCTGAATGTCTAGAAGTCACAGAGCTTGTAAGTGAAATCTCTTCAAAATGATTTCTTCACTCTATGTCTGATGCATCCAGTTTTGATATGAGAAAGGGGAAAGAGGGCCAAATAATCTGCCTAGATAAGAGTTGTGAAAATGAAAGTTATGCACTTACCATAACGATAGAGCCATGTTGTCCTATTTACTTCCAGTTCAAATTTGGGTTATCAGATCAGACTGGACCCAACCTCAGTGTCTTTTTTTTTTAAGCTTATGGAGCCGGGGCGCTGATTCCTTCCCTACCTGTAATTTCCTCCACTCCATCTTAGTACCTCAGATCGAGTTTGCCACATATTTATACCACTATCCAAAATTATTAGAAAATAGAAAAAACATACCTAAAGGTAAAAGCAAAAGATAACAGCATAAAGAACTGTTTGCAGACAGAGTCTGCCAGTCACTAGAAGCTGCCAGTGATAATACTGGAAAAGGAAAGGAGGAAAGGATGCTGAACAGAATGAAAATAAGACCACACAGATCTATCATTATATTAAGAACATAAAGTTCATACCCAATGTCTATTTTCGTCTGATTCAGCCTTTGGGGCAAATTCCCAAGCTGACAATTACCTAGGCAGTAGCAAGTAAGGACATTCTTGAGGATGGTGGAACCAAAGAAGGAACATGATCTAGACTGTACATCCAATTTATAATGCAACATAAAAGTGTGAATCTTGGACCAAGTTCCTGCTGCATAAATATCAGCAATTGGAAGTCTATTCATAAAGGCTGCAGAGGTAGCTACCACCCTTGTAGAATGAGCTCTGGGTTTTGCTTGGAAGGATAATCCTCTTTTAGAATACACATATGAAACACACTCTGACAAACCTTGATATAGTAACTTTTGAAATGCCCTTACCCAGTTTTGCCCTATAAAAAGCCACACACAGCTGATCTAACTTTCCGAAATTTTTGTTCTACGGAGAGAGAATCTGAGTTGCTGTTGAACATCTAGCAAGTGTAAAATATATTCCCCATTTGTTAAGAATCTTGGGAAGAACACTGATAGATTAATAAATTGATTTAGATTTGCCTCGGCTGCCACCTAAAGAAAAAAGGACGAGTTCGTTTTTCATAAAGACAGAGTGGCGTTAAGAACTAAGTAAGTGGGGTTTCAAGAAAGTGCTTGTAGTTCAAAAATTCTTCTAGTTGAAGTGAGTGTAACAAGGAAAACTGCCTTACAAGAAAGGAAATGTAGGTCTACAGCAGACCTCTCAACCGTACTGAATTCCTCGGCAAATACCAGTTTTGAGGGCAAATTATTGGGTGCCACGAATTCCCGCATGGCCCCATTTCCGATTTTCCTGTTTTTTTTTTTTTGTTTTTTTTTTAAAAACTCATCCTGACATCATCACGTGCAGGGCGTGCATGACGTCAGCTTCTGTACACCGGTGCACAGCACATCTTTCTTCCCCGTCTCGGCTCCTCCTCCCTCCAGGTAAAAAAAACTAAGACAAACTGCAGCTTTATTTTATTTTATTTATTTATTCAGTTAACGGCTGCAGGCTTAGCTTTAGCAGCTTGTTGTGATTACTTTTGGTGGCTACAAAAGAAATGTATGTGTTGTGTGTCACTCGTGTGCTTATTTTATTTACTTAACGGCTGCAGGCTTAGCTTTAGCAGCTTGAGCTTCTATGTAAAATGTGATTACTTTTGGCACTGGCAGGCAGCTACAATACAAACGTACTTATCATTTGCTTATTTTATTTACTTAACGGCTGCAGGCTTAGCTTTAGCAGCTTCTATGCAAAATGTGATTACTTTTGGCACTGGCAGGCAGCTACAATACAAACGTACGTATCATGTGCTTATTTTATTGACTTAATGGCTGCAGACTTAGCTTTAGCAGCTTGTTGTGATTACTTTTGGCGGCTACAAAAGAAATGTACGTGTTTTGTCACTCGTGCTTATTTAACGGCTGCAGGCTTAGGTTTAGCAGCAGCTTCTTCTATTTAAAATGTGAACTGATTACTTTTGGCGGCTATAAAAGTATGTACTTAATGGCTCCGGGCTTAGCTTTATCAGCAGCTTCTATTTAAAATGTGATATTTTCGGTGACTACAAACATACTTAAGGTGTGGTATGTGCTTGTTTTATTTACTTAGTTGTTTCTTGTGATTGTCTGTCAAATCCAGGTAATCTGATTTATGAATGCTGCTGGAATGGGTGCTACATGCTAAACTTTCTGCTCTTTGCATGTATGTTTATCCATTTGATTTTGATTCTCTTTCATGGACTCAGAAAGACAATGAATTGAAAGTTGTAATAGACGTAAACTGAAGACTAAAAAGAGCTCAAGATGGTTTTATACCTATTCTAATTTAAGGTTGGCAGCTGAAGGGTATATCAGAAACTGGCATTTAAATTACAGATATCTTATAACTAAGCTTTGATTGTGCTACTTTGCATTAGTGAAACGGATACTCTGCAATGTTTTTTTTCTTGACACACTGAATTTATTTGTGTGCTTTCTTGATAAGGCTCCTTACTATGGGTCTAGATTGTGCTTTTAGCATGAAAACAAGGAGTAGAGTTCTTATTTTTGTACTGCTATTTAGCATTGTTCTGTTGAAGTTCGGAGTTTGGAAAATAATAAATGTAATAAAATTAGTTATCAAAGATAGAACCCAAGGTGAGGAATGACTGGATAAGGATAGGCTGAAAACGAACCTATTTCTATTATTTACATTTTTTGTGTGAGCATGATGGTTCAGCTATTTGATAGTTTTATAAAAGG
This sequence comes from Protopterus annectens, assembly GCF_019279795.1. Classification (NCBI taxonomy): domain Eukaryota; kingdom Metazoa; phylum Chordata; order Ceratodontiformes; family Protopteridae; genus Protopterus; species Protopterus annectens. The sequence goes on from NC_056735.1 coordinate 1,449,164,875, forward strand.
ATCATCTCTGGTCTGGAACATTATATTTTATTTATTTTAGTACCAGTGAAGGTCATATACAGCTAATTAAAGCTATGCATGGTCAAATATGCACTGTCCAGATTTTTTGTTATATGTTTGGTCTGTTCCTCATAAATCTTTGGTTTTCTGGAGGTCTCTGAGGAACAAAATCATTAAATAATAAGTTAAGGGCTGCATACTTTTACTTAAAAGTGGTTACAAATGTTGGTGTTTTAGTTTATTTATTTATTTAATGGCTGCAGGGTGCAGACTTGGCTTAACTTTTACTTAACAGCAAGAGAAAATGTACGTGTGCGTGCTTACACGCTTGCAGCAGCAGCTACTTTTATTTATTTCCTGCGTGTGCTTAATATTTGTGTGATTAACAAAACACAGAAACAGCTTCTTTTATTTATTTACTACTTAACAGCTGTGTGCGCTTAATGTTTGTGATGCAGCTTCTTTTATTTACCTACTTAGCTGCAGAGAATATGAAAGCAGGAGAAACAAACATACGTGTGCTTACATTACGTTTGCTTAACTGCAGGAGAATGTGATTACAGTTTACTGAAGTGTATAAATCTGGAATGTTTGGCTCATACCTTTAGTCTGTTCCTCTTAAAATTTGTGGTTTTCGGGCAAGTCAGTGAGAACTGAATTCACTAAATAAGTCTTCCTATCTTTCAGGAAATGCATGGTAACACAAAACATTTTATTCTAGCAGCTTTTCTAAGATTATACAAGCAATGTTTAAAATGTGTCCCTCCCTGGTTTTGGGCTTTTGCCCTCCCCAATAAAATTTGGCTTTTTCCAGATTTTTTGTGCTGCAAAGTTCGGGGGGGGGGGTTAATGCTGCTTATGCAAAGTCATTTTGTGTTGTTAGTAGCACAACAGGTAGAATTGCTTGCTTTTGGTGCAGAAGGCTGTGGATTCTACTCCCACAGTATGTAGATGGATTGCTGATACTGTAGTGTGTGTTGTACTCTTAAAGGAGGTGATGGTGGGTGTTACAGTCCTGAGAATGTCCTCTTTGGTGGAGGTACTTATTGATTTCTCAAGGGCAACAGGCAATTTATTTGTAGATGAAACAATGAAATATTAAGTTATTTGCTAGCAGCAATTTCTTCATTAGTTACAGATCTTACAGATCTCTTGAATGTGGAATTATTTAGATGACTTTTACTTCAGCAGAGATTGTACATATTTACTGATACTGGTGGATTGTAGAAGTTTGAGTAGACTTTTATGATGGAAATGTTCTGAATTGGGCAGTTTGGTCATTATTGGTTCATGCATTTTGTTTCATTGTTTACAGGAAAAATGTTCAAAACAATAAATTTAAACAGTGCTCTAACAAGTGTGCTGCATTATACAATGAATGTAATTTAATACAATCAGGAAGGTGTATCAAAGAACACATGTATGTTTCTTGTGCATGGGGCCTATGATTTGAAAACAGCCCAAAAGTAATCTTTATCCGCCACTGGCCAGATGCATTTTCTTTGAATGTGGGTTTCAATGCTGTTTTAATGAATGTGAGTTTCAAGGGCAGAGAAGTTTTAATGCTATGTTTATTTTCATTGTGAGACAGTACTGCTTTGCTTCAGTATTGCTTTGTTTAGCAGATGTCTATTAGTATTTGTGCATTGTGCTATAAAATGTAAAAATAAAATCCAAATAATCAAAGTAGAAGTAAAGCAGTATGCACATTAGTGTTATGGTAAATGGGGCAAAATAGCCAGGTGATGGGACATTGGAATGGCTACAGGGGGACTCTAGTGCCATATTTTGGTTGTCTGTTCTTCAGTTTGCATTTGAAAGTTGATATCCCACAATTCCATCGGAGCGAGTGGGGTTACATAATTATGTAAGCTAATTTTATGTTAATCAGTGTACAGATGTGTACCTATTTTTCATGGGCCTTGTCCAGATTTTTGATGATTCCAGGTTGAGAGGTATGGTCTACAGAAGCTGCTGGTTTAAAGGGGGGGGTGGGAGTCAAGGCTTGGACCAAGATTGTAATAACCAAAGGAGGGACTGAGTCCCTAAATGGAGGCCTTAGAAAAAAATTCCTTTGAGGAACACCTTGGAAATTTTCTAAGATGCTATGGAAGTATTGTTTTGTCCTATGTGAAAATAAGAAATAGCAGCCATTTGTACTTTACTAGTAGAAAAACTGGAAACAATTTTAAATACCTTTGACAAAAATTTCAATATATAAGGAAGAGGTGCTGTGAAAGGATCTAGACCCTTTGATAACTCCATAATGGAAAAACTTTTCCATTTACTGTGGTATACCTTTTTTGGTGAACTGTTTTTGAGAAGCTAAGATAATGTGGACCACTGACGTAGAAGGCCTGGCGTCTCTGGATATAGTTAAAAGTGGAGGAACTAAATGGTCAATTTCATGGACTTCTGGTCTGGAAGAGACAGTCTGGTTGGGTGACTCAGCAGACTTGGATACTGATCCAACATCCAAGGAGGATGTAGTACAGGAAGCCACAGGAAAGGGAACCAAACTTGCCAGGGTCAAAGGGAAGCAATGAGGATTACACCGGCCTTGCATCTTCTGGCTTTCTAAACAAATGTGGTTATTAGCGGTATTTGGGAAAGGCACAGAGGAGACCTGGGAGCCAAATGTGGACAAAAGCACCCCTCGGTGATTGTCCCTGTGGAGGGATCAGTACAACGTAACTGCTACACTTGTAAGAGATTGCAGCACGGTTGGCCTCAGCAGCTGAAAATCTGAGTTTCCACTGTTTAGTTGAGGGAACCACTCATGAGGCGTAAGTATTGACCTGCTCTATTTGACCGCTAAAACATTCGAGATCCTTGGGACGTACATTGCTATCAGAAATCTATGCAAAGACATCGCCCACTGCCACATTCTAATGGCTTCTGGGAAAGAGGATAGGAGTGTGCTCCCCCTTGTTTGTTGATATACCAGTTTACCACCATGCCATTTGTCAGGAAAGAAATCTCACCCTTGGGGAGAAAGTCCCAATAGACCTGCAATGTTAGGAAGTCTGCCCTCATCTCCAAGACACTGACATGAAGATTGGCCTCTAGATGTGACCAAGTACCTTGGACTGTCCTCCCTCTGAAATGCCCCTTTCCATCATCACAGGAAAGAGGCATCCATGGTTATGGTAGCCAGTGGCTGTGTCAGGTAAAATGGCTATCCTTCAGTTACTGAGGTTATCCACAATCATATGTGATCCTTGCACACTTACGTGAGATGAATTCTGGAATGGAGAAAGTGAACACTAAGACAACTGAGCTGAAAGAGTGCACTGAAGTACTCTTGTGTGAAACCTGGCTAAGACTACTAGTGTGACTGTTGAAGCAAACACAAAAAGTAGCCAAAGTAATAGTCTTGCCTGTAGAGAAGGATGTTGAAATACTTGGGTGGCAATTAGGCACAGGGAAGGTACCCTGGAATGTGGTAATTTGGCCATTTGAAGAGTTGTGTTTAGGTGACATTGTATGAATTCTAATTGCTGGGTAGGAGTTAACTGGCTCTTGTACTGACTGATTGTTATACCCAAATGCTGCATCAACTGGAGCAAAAGGTCCCGATGTTGAAGCAGCAGAACCCTGAAAGTATCAGTAAATAGTGAGTCGTGTACATAAGGGAAAACCTGGATCTCTAGCAAGTGGAGATGAGCTGCTACTACTGCCATAATCTTTGTAAACAACCCAGGGCTATGATAAGTCTGAAGGGCAGTACTCTGAACTAATAGCGATTGGCTCTTGGCCAGCAATGGAAAAATCTCTTGGATTGCAGCTCTATTTTTATGTGATAATAAGTACCCTGGAGCTCTACAGAACATATCCAATAGTCTTCCTCAGAAGAGGTAGTATAGATTGCAGCATGACCATCTGGAATTTTGTCTGTTTCACAAAGTGATTGCGATGACTCAGATCCAAAAATTGGTCTAAGGACCCCTGTATTTTTGGGTACTAAAATGAACCTGGAATAGACTCTAGATTCTAACTAGTCTACAGGAACCTGTTGGACGACTCTTTCTAGCAGCTTGGAGATTTCTGCTGCTGTGGATTGCCACTAACTCGGTGGCACATCAGGAATCTTTCTCTTTTCTTTGGCGGGTAAGAAAAGGGGATTGAGTAGTTTCTGCTTATTATCCTTAACACTTTTTTTTAATTTCTCCAAATCGCTTGGGTTTCTAATACCATGACAGGAATGGATACCATTCTACGTCAAATTATGATTAAAGTTCATGAAATTAGTATTGCTTCAATCTTTAACGTTAGCCAGAAGTGCTCTTTGCAGAACCCGAAATGTGTCCATTAATTACTCCTACAATTCACACAGTGTTACATGCATCAGTTACATATCTCAGTACGATTATAAATTCTTTTATAAGACCTGTTGCTCCTACTACTATTGGAACTGTCTGGGCATTCTTCCTTCACATTGCCCCTGTTTCTGCCATGAATATGTGGTGAAGTTTTGCCAGGCTTGTGGGTGTAGGGATAAGCAAACCCCTCCCCAACTGCCTCTAGAGTTCATCAGTCAGGCAACCTTTCAGGAGTGCTAGTAAGATCTTTCAGTGAAGGGACTGTAAAAACCCTGATTATGCAATCCGCCTCTGCCTCTGGGATGATGTATATTGCAATTACCTCCTCCTCTGCCTTGGAGAGGTCTGTCTGCAGCAGTTTCGTGGTAATGACCCTGTGACATTTTCTAACCACTGCTCTGATCCCTAAAAAAACTTCTTTGTGGGTGGAGAAATGGATTCCCATCACAGAGAGGGTTTTACCACCTTGTTCCCTCCTGGTCAGTGTATCTTTTAATCAGTCCAAAAGTGTGGAACAATCAAAGGGGCAATGACAATTGAAGTCTTGAACCCTGCCACAAAGTTGCAAAGGTGCATCCAAAAGCATGTCGGCACATTGTGATGCTGGTGTCTGCTGTCCTAGCTGTGCCATCAGCTGCATTCAGTAGCAGACATATGGTCAAGTTTGACATAGACTGAAGGGTAAATGTAAAAAAAAATGAGGTACAATTCGTGGGTAAAGGTTGAAAATGTAAAAAAACTGTACAGTAACAAGGTAAAACAAAAATGACCAACATGGCAGCAAAATATAAACTTTAATACAACAAAATGGTAAGTGCCTTCACAGATAATCAATCCGCTTCTTCAGACCATATAAAAACATTAGGCAAGAGATTAACTAAACAACCAATCATGATGCGACTTCCCATTCAATCAAAAAGAATCCTCATACACAGAAACCCATTCACAAACTATCCACCAATCAATTTATCGTGCAAGACCACATGATTTCAGTAAGGACTTAAGAGAAAAAGTGCTTCATTTAAGCCCGGATAGGCATCAGATTTCAAATATACTAACACATTCAATTCTATTCTTCAGATCGCCCCTTCTAACATTCATATTCACAACTTCTAAAACTGTGACACTAAACCTGTGTTATAAGCCTGACTCCATAACATGCCTTGCAAAAGCACTATTGGGCTTTATTCCGGATATCCCCTACGTATTCCAAGATCCTTTTTTGAAAAGGTCTTTTAGATTTTCCTACGTAAAAACAATTACAACTTTGACATTTAGCTTAATATACAATATTACAGGTCTTACAATTGACATAAAAATGCAGATTAATCCTACAACCTAGTGATGGCTGTGAAGTAGAACTTGTCATTCAAATAAATTTGCAGGCACAACAAGTTCTACAGGGGAACATGCAACCACTTTCAGAGATGACAAAATTCTGACACGGATGCTTATAATAAAGTTCGCGTTTCAATGTTTACTGCAGAATGAAAACTTTGGACCATCACCCCAGTACCTAACATTGTCATTAGTCATAAAGACTGACCAGTTCTTTTTGATAGCATCACATACTATTACTAGAACAAGTCAGGGCAATATGGTGACCAGAGGTATGATTAACTAACCGTGGAGATGAAGACCCACTCTTCTCATTGAAGAAAGGTTTTGCAACAGTATCCTAAGCAAACGGACCTCTTCAGCGACCTTATGTACTTCAGTCTCAGAATACCCTCCGGCTATAACCTCATTAGACATCATGTCTAAAGCACTAATTGCATCATCATCCACATTATGTAATCTCATAGTTCTCATTAACTGGCCCTTAATAACATTCCTAGTAACATGCCTGGGGTGCATACTAGTCTTATGGAGTATATTATTCTTCTTACATGGTTTTCTGTACAACCTCATAGCCATCTTACCCAAATTATCCATACTCACAGTCACGTCTAAAAACTCAATTTTCTCAGTAGAATGGCTACACGTAAAATGTAAAAAGAGATTGTGCAATGTAAATACTCCACAAAAGAAAGTAAGTCATCTGTAGTACCATTTCATACAGAAAAATATCATCAAAAAACGCCTGTAATAACAAATGTTCTGAACAAAAGGTTTAATATTGTAAAAATGGTCACGTTCCCATTGTGCCAAAACTAAGTTTGCATAGGAGTTGGCACAAACTGTGCCTATCACTACACCAACACACTGGAAATAAAATTCATCTTCAAAAATTAAAATATTGTTCTCGAGAATCAATTCAAAAAGCACACAAATCAGCTTCACTTATCATTAGAAAAATCACTACAGCTTGTAAGAAAACCTCTGACATTCTCGGTCAAAATCATTAGTATTACTGTAAAAAACGAGACAATGTCAACAGTAACAAGAAGCAAATCTATTTCAAAGACCATGTCATCATGTCAAGCATATAAATCTTGTAAAATATTGTGTGTGTCTTTTAGAACACCATCTAAGACTGATCTAATAGTCTTCTCGATTAAAATCGATAATGACTCAGTCACCCAACCACAACTAGAAATGATAGGATGCATGGGAGGTCCCTCACATTCTTACGAATCTTAGGCAAGCCATAAAGGATAGGGATAACTGGATATTCAGTGGAGAAATGCTTACACAATTCCAACAATATCAGTCCAGTCATATGCAGATCATATATATAAAAATCAAACTTATTTATCATACCATCTACTTGATACTTCTATAGATGCATGTACGTATGCTCATCTTGCAACATCTCAAGCATCTTACTTAGGTTGTGTTGTCTATCCATCAAAACAACACAACCTCCCTTATCAGCTGATCTTATTCTAAGTGCAGATTCTCACGTAAAGACTTCAAAGCCTCATACTCTCCAGGAGTTAAATTATAAAATAAGGCACTAGTCTTGTACTCAAGAGTATTAGGCACATATCCCAGCTCAAGATCTTTCATGTATGCCATGTCCCACTAGTAACCAAGCAGTAACAATAAATGTGAAAAAAACAAGGTACGATTCATGGGTAAAGGTCAAAAATGTAAAAAAAAACTATATAGTAACAAGGTAAACCAAAATTGACCAACACGGCAGCAAAATATAAACTTTAATAAAACAAAACTAACAAAAAAAACCCTGGAATGTGGTAATTTGGCCATTTGAAGAGTTGTGTTTAGGTGACATTGTATGAATTCTAATTGCTGGGTAGGAGTTAACTGGCTCTTGTACTGACTGATTGTTATACCCAAATGCTGCATCAACTGGAGCAAAAGGTCCCGATGTTGAAGCAGCAGAACCCTGAAAGTATCAGTAAATAGTGAGTCGTGTACATAAGGGAAAACCTGGATCTCTAGCAAGTGGAGATGAGCTGCTACTACTGCTATAATCTTTGTAAACAACCCAGGGCTATGATAAGTCTGAAGGGCAGTACTCTGAACTAATAGCGATTGGCTCTTGGCCAGCAATGGAAAAATCTCTTGGATTGCAGCTCTATTTTTATGTGATAATAAGTACCCTGGAGCTCTACAGAACATATCCAATAGTCTTCCTCAGAAGAGGTAGTATAGATTGCAGCATGACCATCTGGAATTTTGTCTGTTTCACAAAGTGATTGCGATGACTCAGATCCAAAAATTGGTCTAAGGACCCCTGTATTTTTGGGTACTAAAATGAACCTGGAATAGACTCTAGATTCTAACTAGTCTACAGGAACCTGTTGGACGACTCTTTCTAGCAGCTTGGAGATTTCTGCTGCTGTGGATTGCCACTAACTCGGTGGCACATCAGGAATCTTTCTCTTTTCTTTGGCGGGTAAGAAAAGGGGATTGAGTAGTTTCTGCTTATTATCCTTAACACTTTTTTTTAATTTCTCCAAATCGCTTGGGTTTCTAATACCATGACAGGAATGGATACCATTCTACGTCAAATTATGATTAAAGTTCATGAAATTAGTATTGCTTCAATCTTTAACGTTAGCCAGAAGTGCTCTTTGCAGAACCCGAAATGTGTCCATTAATTACTCCTACAATTCACACAGTGTTACATGCATCAGTTACATATCTCAGTACGATTATAAATTCTTTTATAAGACCTGTTGCTCCTACTACTATTGGAACTGTCTGGGCATTCTTCCTTCACATTGCCCCTGTTTCTGCCATGGATATGTGGTGAAGTTTTGCCAGGCTTGTGGGTGTAGGGATAAGCAAACCCCTCCCCAACTGCCTCTAGAGTTCATCAGTCAGGCAACCTTTCAGGAGTGCTAGTAAGATCTTTCAGTGAAGGGACTGTAAAAACCCTGATTATGCAATCCGCCTCTGCCTCTGGGATGATGTATATTGCAATTACCTCCTCCTCTGCCTTGGAGAGGTCTGTCTGCAGCAGTTTCGTGGTAATGACCCTGTGACATTTTCTAACCACTGCTCTGATCCCTAAAAAAACTTCTTTGTGGGGTGGAGAAATGGATTCCCATCACAGAGAGGGTTTTACCACCTTGTTCCCTCCTGGTCAGTGTATCTTTTAATCAGTCCAAAAAGTGTGGAACAATCAAAGGGGGCATTGACAATTGAAGTCTTGAACCCTGCCACAAAGTTGCAAAGGTGCATCCAAAAGCATGTCGGCACATTGTGATGCTGGTGTCTGCTGTCCTAGCTGTGCCATCAGCTGCATTCAGTAGCAGACATATGGTCAAGTTTGACATAGACTGAAGGGTAAATGTAAAAAAAAATGAGGTACAATTCGTGGGTAAAGGTTGAAAATGCAAAAAAACTGTACAGTAACAAGGTAAAACAAAAATGACCAACATGGCAGCAAAATATAAACTTTAATACAACAAAATGGTAAGTGCCTTCACAGATAATCAATCCGCTTCTTCAGACCATATAAAAACATTAGGCAAGAGATTAACTAAACAACCAATCATGATGCGACTTCCCATTCAATCAAAAAGAATCCTCATACACAGAAACCCATTCACAAACTATCCACCAATCAATTTATCGTGCAAGACCACATGATTTCAGTAAGGACTTAAGAGAAAAAGTGCTTCATTTAAGCCCGGATAGGCATCAGATTTCAAATATACTAACACATTCAATTCTATTCTTCAGATCGCCCCTTCTAACATTCATATTCACAACTTCTAAAACTGTGACACTAAACCTGTGTTATAAGCCTGACTCCATAACATGCCTTGCAAAAGCACTATTGGGCTTTATTCCGGATATCCCCTACGTATTCCAAGATCCTTTTTTTAAAAGGTCTTTTAGATTTTCCTACGTAAAAACAATTACAACTTTGACATTTAGCTTAATATACAATATTACAGGTCTTACAATTGACATAAAAATGCAGATTAATCCTACAACCTAGTGATGGCTGTGAAGTAGAACTTGTCATTCAAATAAATTTGCAGGCACAACAAGTTCTACAGGGGAACATGCAACCACTTTCAGAGATGACAAAATTCTGACACGGATGCTTATAATAAAGTTCGCGTTTCAATGTTTACTGCAGAATGAAAACTTTGGACCATCACCCCAGTACCTAACATTGTCATTAGTCATAAAGACTGACCAGTTCTTTTTGATAGCATCACATACTATTACTAGAACAAGTCAGGGCAATATGGTGACCAGAGGTATGATTAACTAACCGTGGAGATGAAGACCCACTCTTCTCATTGAAGAAAGGTTTTGCAACAGTATCCCTAAGCAAACGGACCTCTTCAGCGACCTTATGTACTTCAGTCTCAGAATACCCTCCGGCTATAACCTCATTAGACATCATGTCTAAAGCACTAATTGCATCATCATCCACATTATGTAATCTCATAGTTCTCATTAACTGGCCCTTAATAACATTCCTAGTAACATGCCTGGGGTGCATACTAGTCTTATGGAGTATATTATTCTTCTTACATGGTTTTCTGTACAACCTCATAGCCATCTTACCCAAATTATCCATACTCACAGTCACGTCTAAAAACTCAATTTTCTCAGTAGAATGGCTACACGTAAAATGTAAAAAGAGATTGTGCAATGTAAATACTCCACAAAAGAAAGTAAGTCATCTGTAGTACCATTTCATACAGAAAAATATCATCAAAAAACGCCTGTAATAACAAATGTTCTGAACAAAAGGTTTAATATTGTAAAAATGGTCACGTTCCCATTGTGCCAAAACTAAGTTTGCATAGGAGTTGGCACAAACTGTGCCTATCACTACACCAACACACTGGAAATAAAATTCATCTTCAAAATTAAAATATTGTTCTCGAGAATCAATTCAAAAAGCACACAAATCAGCTTCACTTATCATTAGAAAAATCACTACAGCTTGTAAGAAAACCTCTGACATTCTCGGTCAAAATCATTAGTATTACTGTAAAAAACGAGACAATGTCAACAGTAACAAGAAGCAAATCTATTTCAAAGACCATGTCATCATGTCAAGCATATAAATCTTGTAAAATATTGTGTGTGTCTTTTAGAACACCATCTAAGACTGATCTAATAGTCTTCTCGATTAAAATCGATAATGACTCAGTCACCCAACCACAACTAGAAATGATAGGATGCATGGGAGGTCCCTCACATTCTTACGAATCTTAGGCAAGCCATAAAGGATAGGGATAACTGGATATTCAGTGGAGAAATGCTTACACAATTCCAACAATATCAGTCCAGTCATATGCAGATCATATATATAAAAAAATCAAACTTATTTATCATACCATCTACTTGATACTTCTATAGATGCATGTACGTATGCTCATCTTGCAACATCTCAAGCATCTTACTTAGGTTGTGTTGTCTATCCATCAAAACAACACAACCTCCCTTATCAGCTGATCTTATTCTAAGTGCAGATTCTCACGTAAAGACTTCAAAGCCTCATACTCTCCAGGAGTTAAATTATAAAATAAGGCACTAGTCTTGTACTCAAGAGTATTAGGCACATATCCCAGCTCAAGATCTTTCATGTATGCCATGTCCCACTAGTAACCAAGCAGTAACAATAAATGTGAAAAAAACAAGGTACGATTCATGGGTAAAGGTCAAAAATGTAAAAAAAAACTATATAGTAACAAGGTAAACCAAAATTGACCAACACGGCAGCAAAATATAAACTTTAATAAAACAAAACTAACAAAAAAAAAAAAAAAGTTAAGCGCTTTCGCAGACAATCAAGCAATTTCTTCAGACCATATAAAAAACATTAGGCAAGAGATAAACGTATTTACTGGACAAAATAAAATCATCATGTGACTTCCCATTCTTTTCAATTGAATGAATTTTACCTTGTTACTATGGATTGAAGGGAAGACAGCTGGGAGTCCATAGTCTTTTGGATATCCACTGGTAAGCCACCTGAGAGTTACTTGGTAAGCTCTCTATTCAAGTCCCTCTGGAAACATGTCATGTGAGCTAAAATGCTCGGCACTTTGAGGGCAAAAGTCTGAATTATATGTTCATTCCCCACAACTGTCCAAAGCTCATGATTCCCCATTAGGGGTATGGACAGAAGAACTTTCTTCGGAGAGTTCCTTTTTTGTGGCTATCACTACAACCATGGCATCTACTGGTGGACCTTTGCTTCAGTGCTTCCTGTCCTTGGGAGTTATCAAAATCCTATTCAGCTCTCTGGAATTTGTTCCACCACCTTCTAAGCCTGGACTAGAAGGGGACCAAGAGGCAGTACCACCCTTGTTGCAGAAGAGCCAGCACCAAAGGCTTCGAGGGATACATGTTTATCCAGCGAAGATCACCTGTGGTCCAACCCACTCACTGCTTCATTAATTCAAAGATATCACCAAGGATGAAATCTTCTAAAGGGGATCTAGGGGAACCTTCACCCTCATCCAAGTCTTATCTTGTGTGACTAACTCTGCTGAGGAATTTAAGTGCTCCCATTTGTACATCTGTTTTTTGTGACCCTGCCTTGGGGAAAAATCATAAAGTTCTGAATCAGTCTGGGAATTCACATAGTGAGTGACCTCTGGACCTGTTGGCACTGACTGTTCCTGTCGAGCAGAATGATTGGAAGGCGAAGCAGTACCCATTTGGAGTTGGGATGGAGCCAAGCTAGAGAATAACACTGTATGTTTTGGTATGGTCAAAACCTTTTCAAATGCCTCAAAGGCCAAAGTCTCAATCTGAGCCAAAGGAACCCTTCCACCCATCCAAGGATGAGAGAGAGTTTCCAGTCCCAAGGTACCTTGGCTCCAAGGCAGACCTTGGACCTGAGCTGTTGGGAGCTGAGGCTCCAAGAGGTAGAAAAGGCTCAAGTCATTAGAACCTGTCATCTCCAACAAAGATGCACCTGAGGAGCTTGGATCTGTGAGAGCTGAACCAGAAAGGAGGACTGATATCAGAAATAAGAGAGGAGGGGTTGTTGTACCTGTATCTGGGGTGTTCAAAGTGGACAGCACCAGGATAACCCAAGTTGAACCTGTGCTCTGAAAACGTTCCTCATTATTCTATCAACATCCTTAAGTCTTGGGTTCACCAGTTCAAGGGTAAAACAAGATCGTACCTGAAGAACTGTTGGATAGGACTAGTGTTGATAGAGGTGTCTTAGGATCCAGACCCAAGGAATCATGTTGTTTTCTCTACTCTTTCTTTTGGTCTGTCCTTTTCTTTCAGTTGAAGTTTGTTTTGTTGCATGGAGAAGAAGACAAAGTAGGAGCAGTATTTTGGGAAGATCCTGTATGAGGAGGAAGATGACCTTTCAAAATTAACTTCTCTTTCCTAGTAATAATGGCTCTGGTGTCAAAGGAAGCAGAAGCTTCGCAGTCAACATCAAAGTGGACAGCACCCAAACAATGCACACACAGAAAGAGTGCGGTCCTGTGGCACAATTTTGTGCCCACAGGTCAAGCACTTTTTAAAACCTTGAACTTTTTCAGCTATACTGTCACAAAACACACTACTGATAAGACAGGAGATAAAGAAATAACTCTTATAAGTTCAAATATTAATGAAAACCACACAAAAAATACAGAAAAATGTACTGGATGACTAACTACTTTAAGGACCTAGCATACAAACAAGTATAACAGAGTATACATACAACTGTATAGACACTAATAAGCAAACTTATAACTATATCTAGCTAGAACTACAATAGGAGAGGAGAAACTTTCTGAAAACATAAGGAATTCTTATCTTTTAGGAAGTTGTCGGACACATATCTGAATGATTCAGGTAGCAAATAAGATCTGCGGTACTAAAATAAATTGGACGGAATTATGGGTGGGGGAGGAGTCAGATCCCTGGATCTGTAAGCTTCAAGAAAGGCAGTGAGGGTGGATCTGACAACCCAAAGGTTGAATCAGATGAAAACAGACAACATTGGATCCTCTTTTCACTATAGCATTCTGATTTGTCTTCACAAGGAATGTCCTCCTTGGGTTAAGAGATTCCTCGGGTAACTCTGTATTTTTATCTTGTGTAGCCTTGCAAACAGAACGTTCAGGATAAAGGAAGACAGGAAACGCATAGTCTTCATGTTGCATCAAGCTATTTGGAACAGTATCCCTATAGCTCTTTTTAGCACCTCCAGCACTATATGGACCTCTTTTCAATTTTTACATGCTGTTGGCTAGTCTATGATGGCTTCCAGTAATCTAGTTCCTTGCAAGGGTAAGGCATGGCTGCAAAATGTTTAATGAAATCCCAAAAGAGTGAAACAACTCCAAAGTTGCTAGTTTACATGAGAGGCTGGAGGACTGACTTGGTAAGTCATTATAGTAGAAGAAATTGGGATACCTCTGGACCCTAGGCATTTTGTAAAGGTGCTTGAAGAAAAGATAAACCAAAAGGCAAATAGGTGAATGGTAGTCCCTCCCTGAAACTGAACCTTCCCCCCAATGTTTTTCTTGAGATAATGATGTGACAAGTACGCACATTGTATACCCAAGATGACCATCCACACCCAACTCTCACCAGCCATGAGAATAAGGTCTGGAAGGGGAATACACTGAACTTTTTTTTAGAAAAAAATAATAGACTTTTATTGCTGTTGCAAACATAAATAAATGTGTCAATAACTTTTTATATGTTTAAACAGATTTTCCTTAAGCAAGCAATAATGCCTGACAGTGTGTGTGTTAATGTGTAAATAATGCCCGCCCAGGAGTGTTGTGAGGCAAGGACATTAATTACACATTAACAAACACCCTGGAGGGCATTACTGCACTTAGAGAATGAGCTCTCTGTAAAACTGTTTCGTTTTACTTACTTATATATATTTCTTTTATTACTATATTATTTTTTATATATTTTGGATGTAAAATAGTTCCTCCGCCTAATGTATCTAAGTAGCTGTAGTATATGTAAATGGTGTTAGAGGAAGCATTTTACATCCAAAATAAATCATTTAAAAAAAATCTAGATAGTTGCTTTATTTTTTGGTACCTTGCTGTTAAAATGGTTTCTTGACAGTCATTTGGGGATTGAAGTCACTAAATAATGACATACATTCGACTTTCAGACGTTATTTCTGTCAGAAAATTCATGCCAACACAAATCTTGTTATTTAACATATTTGTTTATTTAATAGCTGTTCCTGTTTTGAAGTCTTTATTTCCTCTATTTCAGGGTTTATCAATATTTCTTGAGCTAAAGGGTGGAGAAATAAACAAACCTCTTATTTGCTGCTGCCAGCACTCTCTCTCCCTCTGTAACACCGACACTGGCCCCCCAACTCACACACCCTTGTCCTTCAGAAAATGCATACTTACACAATCCCTGCTGCAGCCACTTTGTGATTTTTTTTTTAAACAGGGATATGCTCCTGTTTTGAGCCTTTGCTCCCACTTTATTTTACATTTTATATACTAAGCACAGAGAAGAGAGGTACATAAACCTCTTGAATGCTGCTGCTGCTAGTGTTGGATTGCTCTCACTCTTCACACACTCACCTCACACACACCTAGCTTTCATGCATGCATTCACACACGAGCGCGCGCGAGCACACACACACACACACACACACACACACACACACACAGATAAAAACATAAATACACACACAGAATAGAAACACAAACATACACACACAATTTTTTTATTTTACACTTGCTAAACAGCAAAAGCGTTGCTTAGCGAGTGTAAAATAACAGCTTGATCGTTCTCGCATTCTCACACACACACAGTTTTTTTTTTTTTTAACACATTTTACATTCGCTAATCGGCAAAAGCACTGCTTAGTGAGCGTAAAATAATGGCGGCTGTTCTGTTTCCTCAGTCCGAGCCCCACAGCGGCTTGATATGCTGCTGTGGCGGTAGACATGGTTTTCAGTGGGCATTACTTGTACATTAATACCTTGCTGGAGAACGCTCATTCTCCAATTAGGGTACTGAGGTACAGTAGGCCCATTCTCTAAAACGTATTAATGGTTTTCTTAATTTCTCTGTTTATCCAATCCAGACTTACAGCAACATTCACCTTATAACCAAGAGTGCTTTCATGCCTGAAAATATTAATTAAAAAAGTCAGCCCCTTTTCACTTTCCTTCAGCAGTCATAATTTTCATGCATTTTCCACATTTTATTCCACACTAAATTAAACAAAAAGCTAGACAGCTGCAAGTTTATCTTTAAACAAGAACCAATATATCCATAAATCATCCTACTATAACTAGTATTTGACATAAAACATTGAAACCCATGTAGAGCTACTGTACCTCTACTAAATACTCATCACAAGTCTCATCAACTGTACATTTTTTTCTTTATTTCCATGTCATCTACAGCATCTCCTTTCTTCAACTCAAAATATCCCCAATCAGGAAACAGGTAAGCATTCACCCATATTATTACCTTGAAACAATACAGGCTGTAACCAGCTCTACTGTCTTTAGCCAGTTCAGTGTCTAATGATTTCTTGGCATACCACGGCCAGTCTACCATCTTACTTTTAATATAATTGATCAAAATACAGATTTGTTTTCCTCTCCCTTCAAAAACACCATATATTCTCAGGTATACTCTATTTGTCATCTGTAATAATTAAATTATTTCCAGTTAATTAATTGCTTAACATAACATCACCTACTGCTTGAGATCTCATAGCTTACACCTGTTCCTGTACATTTTCAACCAAATCACTTCAGTCCAAAACCAAATGTTTGAGAAATGCATCAACAATCCTGTTAAGTTCCATAACTGAACATTAATCACTTCCATGCTCTACACAATCCCCTTAACATCCAGTCTCGGCATTCATTTAGGTTCATTCAGGTGCAGGGAATGAAACCTCACACATGCCCTCTGACTTCTTTCCTAACTTTCCATTTTTTGTTTACCTTCTCTATCCCAAAATACTGGTAGAGGGATGACACCTTAAATCATATTGAATCAAATTTCACAACTTAATTATTTTCAACAGATGACTTCTTTAACTATACAGTGCAAAATAAGGAGAAAATCTTCTACCAATATTTTGCCTGCACTCACTACAGGGACCTTCTTTTTTAATCCTGACTCTCCCCTGCTGCATACTGACCATCACCCTCCCTTCACTGGGAACAGTCATACAGGCAGCCATCGGGAGTTTAGGGGTTAGGTCCCTAATTCAGCTCCCCGATGACTAATGTGAGCACCTAGCTCATCATGGAATGTGTTCTATGCCCTACCTAGTCGTGTGTGTCTTCACCTGCTACGAGGGCTACAATCACCAGACTGATATACCAAGCCCATGTCCCCTTGCCTTGTGGCCATTGTTGTTACTCAAATGCATGCTTGGACAACAACAACCTGGATGACTAAAACCTCAGTTTTTCCTTCCACAAGACAAATGGACCTGCATAAGCCTCTCAATCTCACCCTCCCCTGCCCTGCTCTTCCACTGCAAATGCCGCTAGCTGAATTCTAGTCATTTGGATCATTAAGGCTTCATTCCTCTACACCACAGAGTTGAGCTCAGTTGAGCTTTATTTTCTTGACCCACATTTTAAGAACATCCAGAATGAGTGACCAATCGTCCTTTTGGTTAAGGCAACAACATAACTTGGAATTCTTCTTCTTCAGCATACAATCCTTCTCTAAAACTCTTTTTGGCAAACTAAGATATTGAGGTTTTCCTGCCAGAGACAACTACCTTGGTGGGATTTGAGGGTTGGCGTGAGAAGTGGCCACATTTGAAATTCAATGTAGTAGTCTCTTTAGATGACTAATATGATAAAAAAGTGCCTCTTAGAAAGCAGGACATTTTCTCCTTAAAAAAAAAAAATAGAAAAAAACAGAGAGCAGGAGGATGACAAGGAGTGACCTGGTAAACCCCCCTCATGTGAAGGGATTTCTACAGCCATGGGAGTTCTGTTCACCTGTGAAAGGAAAATTATGTAATCACCATAATGACAGATCTGTTGTTGTCTGTCTCTGTCTGGTTCAACCTGTGAGACTTTGGACTGAATTCGGATCCAACACTTGCCGATTCTGAATCCTTTAGCCCATTTTGGCTCTGCCTCCCACTGAGTTTGCCACATGAGTTAAAACATAATGAAATAACATATACAATTAGTCTTCACTTCCTCCACAGATACAAGGATAACAAACATGGGAAAGCCAAGATTCTAGGCAAGCAGAATGAAAAAAAAAAAAACACCATCTGGTCATCACAGAGGAAAGGCTCACCAAATCAACAAGAAGGTCGGGTGCAAGAGTCTGGAAGGTTGAACCAGATGGATACAAACAATACAGATCTACTGTTATGGTGAGTACATAATTTTTGTATCCCATGTTGTCTGCTCCATTTGGATTGAGCCATCAGGACAGACTTCTCAGACATGATTCCTACGGAGAAACTAAGGAAGGATATTCTGAAACCCAGCAGAACCATAACAAGTCCTGGACAAGGACTGAATGTCCAGCTTATAATACAACACAGAGGTACGATGGCCCAACTAAGTAGCAGCAGCACAGATATCATCCACAGGTACTCTCAAAAGCAAAGCTGTAGAAGTAGCTACAGCCCTAGTTATATGACCTTTAGGCTTTTATGGATGAGTCTTGCCTTTCAAAGAACATGCAAACAAAATACAATCTGACAGCCACATGGATAAAGTGGATTTGAAAAGGAGACAAACAACTGGCTAGATTTTCTGAAAGACTTGGTACAGTCGAGATAAAATTGGAGTTGCCTATGCACATCCAAACAATGCAAAACATATTCATCCTTTTGGAAAAATTGGGAAATAACACAAGATGAATGAAGCTCTGTAGGTTATTCTCTGATGTTGCTTTGGGAAAAAAAATAAGTATTTATATAAAGGAAAACCCTGTCCTTATGGAAAATCAAGAAAGGAGAGGAAGAATCAAGTGCTTGCAGCTCTGCAACCCTTCTGGCAGAAGTAACCACCACCAAAAAAAAGAAGTTATGTACGCACCATAATGTTCCATGTTTGTAGTCCATCTCGCCCTTCATTCTTACATATGGGTTCGGAGCTGATCTTCGGCTCCAACTTGGCCGATTACAAAGCTCAAAGTCTCTTAGCTGGCTCGTGGCAAGGTAGGTATCCCATAGTGCACTAGTACAATCCCCAGATCTTGTTTACTGCTAACTATAAAAGAGACAGAAAAGGTTATCCAGAAAGAACAATACTGAAAGGTCTCCAGCCTACCAAAGGCAACACTATCCTGTCTCCAGATCCTTCCATGACGGGGGTAGGTGGGTGGGTTCATAAGAATGAAAGGAGAGATGGACTATAAACGTGGAACATTATGGTGAGTACATAACTTCTTTATGTTCTGTAATCCTATCTCTCCTTCATTCTTACACATGGGACAGCGTCCCTAGCACCTTTTTCTCGGGTGGCTCACAGGAATATACTCCTGAGTACTGTGGAACCAAAGGAGGCTCTACCCCTGGAAGTCAAATCCAGATTGTAATGAGTAACAAAGGTATAAGGCAGACGTGTCCAACCTGTGGCCCACGGGCCGCATGCGGCCCTCAGAGCTCTTCCATGTGGCCCTCGACCTCTAACTGCAACATCAATGTATGCATGCCCCAAAACACTTTTTTTGTTTTGTGTTTTTAGCTCCTGTGACATGTAACTTTAACGTCGATGTGCACATGCACCAAAGCACCCTTCTAATTTTGTTTTTGAGCCAAAAAAGGGTCAGTGTGTTTAAGGCATTATTTTGCACCAAAGAATCAGTGTGTGTGGGTTCTTGCTGAAGAGGGAGTCGTGTATGGATTTGCCACCATTGCCTTTGAAAGGGACAGAACATACCTGTGTTAATAGGTAAGTACAGAGTGAATGAGTGCATTCATGAAAGCTGAATGTTTGTGCACGTGAAAGTAGAAGAAGAGTGTGTGTGTATATGTGTGCATGACAGAGAGAGAGAGAGAGAGACATGCACAAAGAGGCTAACGATGATCAGTCTACCTACTGAACAAAAACAAGTTAGCTCATAAATATATCGTACATTAAAAGTAAACTTTCATTAAATTGCAGCTTTCCTGACAGGGAGAGTGTTGTATTGAATATGAAATCATACCTCTCAACTGTATGGATTTTCGAAGAATGTCTGGATTTTTGCCTCATCTTCCAATTTGTGTCTTTTGCTTAGGAAATAAAAGTAGTCATACAAGGTAATGCAGTTCCAGGGAGTAAGAATGAGACAGCAGCCTAGGGTTAATGGGTCAGCAGTGGATTGACTATGTGGGACTGTAGCATATACAGTTGTATTGTTTTTTTTCTGACAAACAAAAAAGCATCCAGTACTGTTTTGTCATTGGTGGGTTCTAAGCCATGATAGATTGGACAACAGTAAGCATAACTTTGGTGGATCATCAATACTGGCAAATCAGGTGGGCACAATGTCATTTTTTTAAATGTTGGGGGTTTTAGTGTGTATGTGTGTGCTTATATGTTGGGAGTGCTGCAAGAGTAAATGATTATTAAAGACAGAGACTTACTGATTGTGGAGAATGTTTCTTTGTTTCAAAACCTGATACTTGGGTACTAGGCATGCCAAAGGTAGATTTTGTAAGACATAGCTTCTTGCCATTTACAGTGAATGGATAGTTACATTTACTGGACAATGCTAGCAATATTAGTGTGGGCCTGTGGGATTCTGAAGGATGGCAAGTCTACCACTGCCAATGCCTTGTCAAGTGACCTGGAAATGGATATTGGGATGTTACTGAAAAAAATATAGTAAGTGGGCTTAGAAATATAGTTTAATTAAACAAAGTGCACTTGCAATTTACAGGCCATAATTTAATTTATTTCAGGTAGTCCAGATCCTGGTAGATTGTATACCATTAGACTTAATTAGGGAGAGCTGTCATTCTGGGGAAATAAGCAGCCCTAGTTTCAGTGAAAGCTATGTGGCTGTTTGCAGGTAGGAAGTTGCAGGATGTTGATGCAATGTTTTATTTATTATTTTTAATGCATTTGTCATTTCAAAGCATGGTTTTCTTTGTTGCAAAAGAAGGCAGGACTGAATGAGCCATATAATGCTTAACTGACAATGATGAGATAGAAAGATTATAAATGATGTATAATGTTTGCAGCTACAGTTGTTTCAATGGTGTCTGTGATGCATAACTATTTTTGGGCCTGTGTCCCACTTTTATTTTTCGGTTTGTCCAGATGTCCTGCTCTAAGGTTGAGAGGTATGGTTCCATACTAAATCAGAAGTTGTATTTACCTGGGAAGACTTTTCAGCATAATTATGAGAAACTGAGCCTTTTTAATATCTCTGCTTATTTCCAATATAAACTGCCATGTAACCTTGCAAATAACTTTCTTATTAAGCTACTTTAATTCTTTTGGAATTGACAGGTATGCTTCACTGGTTCGGACATAAGCATAGAGTCCTAATGTGACTGATTTCTTGCAGCAGTCTGTGGTTTACTTATCACAGTAGCTGTTCTGTGTTTCTGGATGTGTAATCAATTTAAAAGTTTTAAGGATGTTTCCCAAAAATAAATAAAAAAATAATCCTCTCTACACTTTGAGCTATTGACAAAGTCTGGGAATTTGTTTTTTTTTTTTCAAAAGCGAAGGTCAGCATTACAGCTCAGTAAACTGTCAGTCTGTGAATAACTTCTGCACAAATTAAAATGGCTGAATGTCAAATGGCTTTAGATTGGCGGGAAGTTATAGGTTTACTCCTGTATGTAGTATGATCTTAGAGAGTTTATGGTTTTCTTATTGATTTACTTTTTGCTGAGCAGTTGTTTGTTGATTTATTGATGGTGGGAAATTACATGGATGAATCCATCTCTACTATGATTTTTTTTTCCGGATATTTTGACTTCCAGAGAATTTCATTCAGTGAGTGTGTGTCATGTGATTACTGAGGTTGTCTGTTTTACAAGTAAGGGCTTCTTTTGTGTGTGTGTGTGTGTGTGTGTGTGTGTGTAAGTAAGAGAGAGAGATTTAATATGTATACTGAATATATTTTTGCAAATGGAATTCTTAGTTAAGTAGGCCCCTGTTCTTGGGCAGGTAGACTTGAGTAACCAATATTAGATCTTACCCATCCAGCTAGGAAAGGTTAGTATGTGGATTTTCCATCTGGTTTGATGAAGGCTATGCTGCTTACTCAAGGAGCACATTTATGGCTGTCTATCCAGCCATCCAGTTGTTGTGTTGCTGAACTACATTGTTTGATAATGAGAGGAGCTTTTTACAGAAGTTGAAGGTTTTTGTGTCAAGAACCTGTCCATAAGAAGTGGCTTGTTTATGTTGCAGTGAAGGCTGTGGTCTTTGTAGTGAGCATTTTAATTATAACCAATATTTCTGAGGTAGAGGAAGTCTCTTAAGGCAGGATCTTTCTTAGCCTGAAAAGCAAGCCAGTGATTAAACTTATAGGGGCCAGTGAGAGACAGAGGAAAGCAAGAAGCTTTTTAGCCTGTCTGGATAACTAAGTGAACTTAGCCCTTTGATCTTTTTGTCAGAAATGGTTGTAATCTTTCTTTTGGCAGGTTGTTTTGCTGAGGCACATGCCAAAAGGGGCATTGCACTCAATAAAGGCTCTTGTAAAGGAAGAATACAGGGATGTTATGACCTTGTCACTGGATGAGATACCCTTACTAATGAAGTGGGCCATGTAAAAAGCTTTCCGTACAATGGAGACAACGTGGTGGTCAAAAGTCAGGTTTCTATCAATCTGGGTGCCCAAGCACCTCACAACTGATTGTGTGCTTACAATATTGTTATTAATGTGATAATTTGTTGGGACATCACTCTCCTCAAAGGGGATGATGATGCATTTTTTTGGCATTTAGCTTGAGGCCATGTTTCTGACACCAGTTATTTGTCTGGGTGAAACCCTTTTGTAGCTTATTCAGAATTGTTTTATTAAGTCAGTAATGTGAATTCTTTACTTTATGGCAAATTTGTTGGCTTATTTTTGTGGATTATAGTATTGTAGGGCTGCTAATGTTGACATTTTACGTAATTGGACTGCTGCAGTGTTTTTCCAAGTGAGAATTGCTAGTGCTGTAGTGAATATCTGTTTATTTGTAAAAATACATATTAATAAAGATGCTAGAATTAACTGTTAGATTAGAGAATTAGAATTAGAACAAGAATTAGAATTTTAAGGCAAATATTAGGCATTTATTACATTTATTCATTGTTCAAATGCACCTACAGTACAGCCAGGAGGTCGACTTTGGTCTCCCGCGGCAGCGAAAGAGTTAACTATACAATATATTTTATTTGCGGCCCCAAGACCATTTCTGTTCACTCGATGCGGCCCCGGCAAGCCAAAAGGTTGGACACCGCTGTTATAAGGGGTAGCCCAAGTTGCTGCTGCACAAATATTGTCAACTGGAACTCTGGTTTGGAAGGCAGCAGATGTGGACAGGGATCTTGTGGAATGAGCCTTAATCTTGAACGGGAGGATCTTTTCATTGGAGGAGTAAATAAAGCAAATACAGTTCAAAATCCAATTAGATAGAGTCACTTAGACTGGCAGACCTATTCTAGACTCAGAAAAGGACACGAACAATTGATCTGATTTTCTATGTTCCTTAGTCCTATGAAGGTAGAACCGTAACTGCCTGCGATCAAGTTGATGAAATTTATATTCTGCAGTGTTGGAATGATTAGGGAAAAATGCAGGCAGTTCGACAGTTTGGTTCAAGTTAGTCTGAGAGCAAACTTTAGGGATAAAGGAAGGATTTGTACTAAGGGAAACTCTGTCTTTGTGGAAAATCAAATAAGGAGTCTTGGTTGACGGTGCTTGTAACTCTAATACCCATCTAGCTGATGTGACAGTTACTAGAAACAAAGTCTTCCAAGACATTAACTTCAATTGACACAAATGTGCGAGCTCAAAAGGCGGGGAAGTCAGTTTGGACAAAAAGAAATTTGGATTCCGAGGAGGTACAGGTTCCTGAAAGGGGGGGTCTCAGCAAAGTAGCGCCTTTAACTCATTAACCCAGAGTACCATCTCACAGCACCTCTGTGCTTACACCCGAGTGCACTGTGAGACGATAGGAATTGCAAGCTGTTACCCCCCCCCAAAGTACCTTCCCCTGGTGTGACAAATTGCAATGTAGATTTGTAATGTGAGCAGTGTGTAAAACATGCTGAAATCGTAATCTAACTTGATATTTACCTTGTACACCTACAATTCAGTGTGTTTTTACATGCTGCTCACATTAAACTTTTCAAAGAAAATCCGCTTTTAAAATGTTTGATAAGGCAAGTGGTGGCAGCCAATCGGATTATTCCAATCCATACCACCACTTGCATAACACCTCCACTCCAAATCTAAATTGCTTTTGTTCTACCCAAATAGAGGGTCCAGCAGCAGGTATTTCCTTTCTTTTTGCTGATATTTTCAGATTAGCAGATTTTACCTGCTGCTGGATCCCTCTATTTATTGATCGCTATTGAAGACCGAGACACTGGGGTTGTTACCAGGAAGTCCTCGTCGATTTTCTTCTGCCCGGGTCAAGAACTTCTTCCTGATCTGATCCTGATCTTATTCTGCTTGTGGTAAGTAAGCTGACATTATATAGTGATCAAAAGACAGTACATTTGATTCTTTTTTTTTTTTGGCAATGATTCCTACTGCGTCGGAAGAGAATGAAGTGTGTGTATATGAATGCAGAAAAGACTGCGTGAGTGTATGAGAGAGCAAACAGTGAAGGAATGCATGGAGAATGTGTGTATGACTTTAGAAGTGCCTGCGTGTGTGTATGAAAGAGCGAACGGTAAAAGAGTGACTGAAGACTGTATGTATGAATGTAAAAGTGCTTGCATGTGTGTATGAGAGAGCAAACGGTAAAGGAGTGACTGAAGACTGTATGCATGAATGTAAAAGTGCTTGCATGTGTGTATGGGAGAGCAAACGGTAAAGGAGTGGCTGAAGACTGTATGTATGAATGTAGAAGTGCCTGCGTGTGGGTATGATAGAGCGAACAGTAAAGGAATGCATGGAGAGTGTGTAGGAGGATAGAAAGAAAAATAGGGAAACACCTTTTTAATGGTATATTACACAAAGAAATGCCTCCTGAATCTTTGAAGAAAGCTGCTATAGTGGTGATACACAAGAAAAAGATTCACGTAGCCTCCTGATCCATATCAACATTAAACTGTTATTATAAATGCTTTATGCAGATTATGACAAGTAAGTTGAGAAGGCCTATTACCTTATCTGACCTAAAAGACTAACAGGGTTTGTGGCGGAAGGAGAACAGATAGTATTGTTAGAGCACTTACTAATGCAGGATGCATATGAGAGTAGACAGGAACTAGCTTTGATATCATTGGATGCAAAAAAAAAAACAAAAACAAATTTGACAGGGTAGAGTGGGCCTTCCTATTCAAGGCAATGGAAGAATATTCTTGGTAGAATAGGTAAGGATGGTATTCATATAGGGAAACAGCTAAAGGCAAAATAATATCAAGAAGATCTGAAGGTATAGCAAATCCATACCATGCCATTAACATAGGAAAAGTCAAGAATAAGGGGGTAATAATGGGGAAAAAGAAAAGAAAAAACTTACTGTACACAATAACATCCTGATTTCAGACACACTTCCACAGGAAAATAATAGGCAGTGAGTAACTGTGGAAAGATTTGAGAAGATGTCAGACTATAATATAAACTAAGATAAAACACTACCACATGACGGGAATATGGGGAGACAATGTAGAAAAACAAAATTAAATACCTTCACGTATGGTTGAAAGATGTGTGGAAACAATAAGTAGTACATTTAATAAAATATGCAAAACTGAGGAAAAAAAACAAAGAAGAACATTAAGACTAGACATCGATCACAGTGGAACTTCTCATCAACTTTATAATGCCAAGGCCCGTTCCAGCAGATGCTAAAAAGGAAAATACGGAAAAAATAAAAATAAAACCATGGAGTCATCTTACCTGGGAGAGGAAAGACTGGACTGGCAAGTGCTGACCTATCAAAGTTGTGGGGAGGGGCAAAACTCCAAGCATGCATGATAGTAAATATATAAACTTAACTGCATGCAGGGTATAGAGCAGACTGGAATGAGAAAATGGAGAGAAGAGAAATGAGAGAGAAGAGATATTACAGGAGACAGCAGAAAGATCTAAAGATATTGTGGATGAACACAGAGGATATTTAATACACAATAGAAAAGGTGCAAATGGGGGTCTATGGAAAGATGTGGATTCCAACAAAAGGAACAAAAGAAGAAAGCAGCAGTGACATGGAGATGGAGATGGAGAAGGCCAGATAAAATGAGATACTGGACACATCATGAAAGGTACAACAAGGAAAGGGGGGAGATGAGTATCAGAGTATTGTTTGGACTGGGAATTTGGGGATTGGTTGGAGAAGAAAGTTGGAGGAAGCTGTAAAAGATAAAGGACAACCAGAGAGAAAGAGAGGTAAATAAGTGAAAAAAACATTATAGGGGAAATGAAGGGGTTACTAAAGATATACAGGTTCTGCTACATTTGTCAAACAGTGTATTGGTTGATATCTGTTTAGTAGATACTATTTGGTTGACTAAATAGATTGGCAGACATCAGTCAACCAAAGTAATGACTCTTACTTTACTAAAGCAACTTCTTAAGAGTCAAGGAATCATTTACATTCCTTGGTTTAGTGCATCATACAAAGGGAGGCACACTCAGTGCAGGACACTGTAGTGCTGTATGGTAGTGTCACCAATTTGAAAGTTAATCCAGTCACCTGCTGTGAAAATGGAACCCGCAGTTTTCTGCTCTTCCAGCACCAAAGGCGAGTGTGCTACCTGCTGTGCCGTTGACACCATCTACTACATATAGCAAGCTTGTTTAGCATCTAGTTGGGCTACAATAGCAGACCTTAGGACAGCTTAGTAGAGAAGGAATGTAAGTAAAAACTAACAGTATAGAAAAGATACAGGAGTTAAAATGGATATTCAGAGGAGGAATGTAGGGGATCAAGATGAAAACCCAAAATTCAGGCAATACTCAATATACACAGCTGCGATGCTGACTAACATGGTAGAGGAGGATGGCTATCTTTGTGTATCCAGGAGACAAAATGGAAGGGCAGTACAGCAAAGCCAACTGGCTTAGGATCCAGAGTCTGCTATTCAGGAGGACAGACTAGAAATGGTGTGGGAACTGTGATGAGAGAGGCTTCAGAATTCAGTGAGGCAAAACAGGATAGGAGGACTCCCTGGGTCCACATGGATGGGGCAAAAGAAATAAAGGACAGCCCATTCTAGACTTTTGTCTGGCAAATGACTTGATGGTAGGCAATACATTGTTCAGAAAGACAGTCACAAAATCACATACAAAAGTGGGTAACATGCAGCTCAAGTAGACTTTCTTCTAGTGAGGAAAAGGCACTGGTTCTTCTGAATAATATAAACTGAAACAGTCTTCTCTACTGAGTAATGCTGGGGAATGTTATTGAAGGGTAGTTTGGGGAAATATTTCATTCAGGTGCCTCTGCATACATCAAGAATTTTACTGAAGGGGTCGCTTGGGTAAATGCTTCATTTTAGTGATTGCACATACTAGGAAATGGTACTGAAGGGTCGTTTGGGTACATGCTTCATTTTGGTGATTATGCATACCTCAACATTTTACTGAAGGGGTCAGTTGGGTGAGTGTTTCATTTTGGTGCATGTGTCTACCTGGACATACTAATGAAGATGTTGCTTGGTGAAATAATTCACTGAATATCAGGGAAGTGCTTCTGCATAAATGGTCAGACTGCCACAACATGTTTGGGTGGAATGAAAGGCTGCGTGAGATATATTATATTGATGATTTTTGGCATAGCTCACCCAAATGTTCTTCTTCTTTTGGCTTTTCCCGGTTAGGGGTCGCCACAGCAGAACTCCGGTCCGCTAATGATAGGCAGTACATTTTTTATGGTTGCCGAGGTGCCAGCTCGACGCCCAACCTTCAACGAAGGCACGCCCATTCTACGCATGTCTTTCGAACGCCACTCGACCGCGGGGAGGACATGCAGACTCCATACAGAAGGCGCTCCAGCCAAGAATCGAACGGGAGAACCTCTTGCTGTGAGGCAACAATGCTACCGTATCACCACCGTGGCTTACATAGCTCACCCAGATATTTTGGACAATATTGCTGCCTTTTTCACTGCTGTGTCTTATTCTAACTCGTGGGATGATTGGGCAAGATAAAATGATTTACTACTTTTGGATCAGCCAGGTAATTTACATATTTCTGACTTTGTCATTTCTGTTTATGATTATACTCAGTGTTTGGCTCAGTGACATAAATGTTACTACTTGCACAAAAGTACCAGCATGGAGCAACCATATATTTTGGGCAATATTCCTGGCTCTGTAATATCTAAGTATTATACTGTTTGACTGGATGACTCAGGTCTTCTCCTTACTGATGATACTGAGTCTGTGTTACATAACAGCTGCACAATGTAATATAATGAATGCCTACTCAACAGGTTATGTGCAGCAATTATCACCTGTGTCTCAGCATGCATACCCTTTGCAGTAATGAAAGGAAGGTCATTATCACATTAGCAACACGTGCAGTTACAGTATAGCAGTGAGTCATTATCACTTTTCTGGGAAAAGTCTCATCTGTTGTCACTGTTATTCACATAAGCAGAAGTCGTTATCACTTTGATAAATGCACAAGTCAGGTTGTGTTTTTTCTCTGCCTGGAGTCATTGCAAGAAACCTCCCTCATTCTTCATGAACTACCTACCATCCTAAACCCCTGATTTTGTTTATATATATATATATATATATATATATATATATATATATATATATATATATATATATATAAAATCTATATATTTGTGCATGTGTGTATATGGATATATATGTATGTACATAATGTACTTGCACATATACACATTGTTCACACACACACACACACACACATATATATAGTCTATATACTTCATTTTGTGATCAGTCTGACAGTGTTCTCTCTTGGGAGATAGGGTAATGAATCTGTATATTTTGTCTGTAGTTCATTTAGAGGTGATTTTTTTTGGTTAATTTTTATTTTTTCTTACAGATGCATGGCAGGCCACCTGCAAAAAGAAAGAGTCTAGGTACACCTTTCTCCAATGCAATGTGGCCTTTCACTCTTCCTCCACTCTGGTACAGTAAATGTATGTAGGTCAGGGCAGCAATTAGTAAGTTACTTCTGTCCTTGATCCCTTAGGTCCGTTGCTGAATGGACACATGTAAAGAGAAAAGGCAGACTGCTGACACTGAAGGAGGTCATGAAACACTGGTGGTATCAGCAGTCTGATGGGCAGCCAGCACAAGTATGGGACACTTCAGAAGCCCCATGCCTATCCTTGGCATACAAGTGGAGCGGTGGTCCTTACCCTGCTTTTTCTCTTTACATGTGCCCTTTCTGTGCCCCCTTGTCAGTCATTGTGTGTCATTTTGTGTTTTCATGGGTGGTAGGTGTGTACTTCTGTAGCGTCATCACCACTTATGTACCTTATGAAAAGAATAATGCTCCTGTGGATAGGAGTGAAGATTTGGATGGTCTAACTAGGTAAATGCATTATGATATATATATATATATGTACTCTTCCAATAGATCTGTCAAACATCAGTAATAATGTTTGCATTTTCTTTCCTGTGCAGGTTTGTCCACTTTCTAACACTGACATGGCTTCACAAGCAGGAGGAAGACAAGTGAGTGTGTGGGTATGTGGTCATTCCTACATTCATTGGGCTGCCAGCCATGCCTCCATAACTGAAAACCAGTACAACTTGAGCTTCCCTATATCCAGTGTGAAGGTATAGTGGATTGCAAGAAGAGGTATGCATTGGAGCGAAGTACTGCAGTTGTTGGAAGAGAAGTGTTCCATCTACCCTGAGCCCGACATCTTTGTGCTGCACATTGGAGGGAATGATGTCATCAGTCAACCACTCAGAAGGCTACGGTTTCAAATCAGAGCAATTTTTGAACACCTGCTGTCATGGTGGCCACATTGTCATTTTGTGTGGTCTGACATAATTCCTCAACAGATATGGAAAACAGCAAACAGTCAACTGGCGGCGTACAAGGCCAGACATTCACAGAATGGGTTCATGCATAGCTTGATGCACAGGGTCGGCAGCGCACAAGGTCAGACGTTTACAGAATGGGTTCATGCATGGCTTGATGCACAGGGTCAGTGGATCTACAATCTGTCATGACAGCATCACCGCAGATGATGTTCACCTGTTCAGAAGGGATGGCATTCACCTAACTGAGGAGTGCATTGCATTGTTCTTGACTGACCTCCACAAAGGCGTGAGGAGTGCTATGCGGGATTGGTAATATGCAGCTTGAGAGGAGAATGGAAAACACCCATGACCAAGTAGGGACCAGTATGGTAAGTAAAACTCTATTATGAAATGTGTTGTGTAAAATATATTTTTCTGAGTTTGGCAAATAACTGTGGTAAAGAGCTGGTGAAGATGCTGAGAAAGAACTGTTTCAGGACAGTGCTAGCACGTACAATCTAATATGTCAGTAACCATCCTGTAATACTTCTTTTTTTATTCTGCTTTTATCAGGCATGTGTAGAGTCTAGATGACAGGAAGGGCTTAGTAATACAGAACTTGATCCCTTAGGTCCATTGCTGAATGGACACATGTAAAGAGAAAAGGCATAGGTAAGGCAGACTGCTGACAATGAAGGAGGTCATGAGACTGTAGTGGTATCAGCTGTCTGAGTGGGTAGCCAGCACAGCTATTGAACAGATCAGATGCATTGCCTGCCACTGAAGTCCGCGGTCCTTACCTTGTTTTTTCTGTTTACAGGTACCCATTCAGCAGTATGATGGCTACACCAAGAATGTGTATATTTACAATCATATGTGTCTACATGGTAAAACAACTGGGTCTGAATGCTGTACACATGTACAGATATCAGTTATTTTAGGACTCAGGTTATGGAAATTATCATTTATTTTTCATACTTTGGTAAATAACTTTGCAAGGGAGCATCTGAATGTGCCAAGTAAAACCTCATTTTGAAGACAGCATTGACAGTTCCAACATGGTAAAAGAACTGTGCCTGTATGTTGTACACATGTCCACATATCAAAGTTTGTTTCAGACTTAGGTTATGGAAACTATGTTTTTTTTTCATATTTTGGTAAATAACTGCAAGGGAGAATCTGAATGTGCTAAGTAATACCTCATTTTGAAGACAGTATTGCTGACTCCAACATGGTAAAAGAATTGTGCGTGTATGTTGAACACGTGCAGATATCAAAGTTTGTTTTGGAGTTAGGTTATGGAAATTATGATTTTTTTTTCATATTTTGGCAAATAACTTTGCAAGGGAGCATGTCAGTGTGCCAAGTAATACCTCATTTTGAAGACAGTGTTATTCCTTACAACATGGTAAAAGAACTGCGTCTGTGCACTGTATACATGTACAGATATCACAGTTTAAGTCTTGTACGATTATGAAAATTATACATTTCCAATACTTCTCATTATTATGCTCATATCTTTGCAAGGGAGCATGGTGATGACACAAATGATGCATTATTTCAAAGCTGACATTGAGACGCACAACTTCTACTCTGATATGTAGGCTCTGTCTGTTACAGGTGATGAGATATTATGCTTTATTTATGAATTATGAGAAATATTATATTAATCATATTTCTGTGAATATCTCCATAAAGAAGCATCACACATTACTGGTTAAGGTATCATTTTGAAGCTGACATTCATACTAACAAATTAAATACAAATTGTATGGGTCTACATGGTACATTGACCAAGATATTATGCTTTGCTTTTCCAAAAAGGTAACAAATATGCACACTATCAACATTCCTTGCCAAATATTTAATAATGACTTTGATATGCACTATCAACATTTATACTGTTGGAAAGGTCAGTGTCTGCTGAACAACTTTCGCGTTTACATTTTCAGTCTAGCTCTTATAGTTAAAACAGTTATGAACATTTGTTTTCTCTATGGTATTAAAAATGGATTTTCTGAAAATGAGCTCAGGCTGTGGACTGTTGTTCCTATGGTGGAATTAAGCAGGCAGCTTTTTCTGAGCTGCTCCAGAGTGAATAAGTTAAGGAAGGTTTTACATAATCTGTGGGACATCAGATTAGGCTCATGTTGTCCCAAATGAAAATTAGATATCGCTGACAGTTGGATCCTAATTGTGGCAGCAGCTGATCCCGGATGGAAAAGTTCAGACAAAAATTCTAACACCACAGGGATGGATGCTGTGTAAGGATCTACATTTTTTTTCTTTTGCCCAGATAGAAAATCTTCTCCATTTGCTAGTGTATAACTTCCTAGTGGAAGGTTTGTGCGAGGATGTAAGGATTTGGGTCACAGCAGGTGAAAATTCATGAAGCCTGACTAGAGATGGAAGTGGAGCAGCCATGCTGTCAAGTTGAGGGTGTGGAGGCAGGGGTGAAGGGAGCCTGACATGTGTGTCATGAGGTTTGGAACTGGGTCCAGAGTCCATGGATCGTCTAGTAGATGAGGCCCGAGAAAGGGGAACCAAATCTGACGAGACAAATAGGGAGTGATGAGAATTATTTTGCTTCCCAAGAACTTTGCTTTCTGGATCACTTTGGATATGAGCGGAAAGGAAGGGAATGCATAAAGGAGCCCCAGGCCAATCGTGAACAAGTGCTTCTCAGGGTGACTCCCCCGGAGGGGGGATAAGGGAGAAGTAGCTGCTGCATTTGGCATTGATCGGGCTGGCAAAGAGATCGCAGCAAGGCTGTCCCCATTTGCGGGAGATCTGTTCCGCTACTTTTTGATTCAGAGACCACTCGTGAGGCAACGAGCTTGTCGGCTATCACATTGGTTGTCCCCGGGATATGCGTTGCTACTAGAAAGAGTTGGGAAGATATCACCCACTTCCAAACACGAAGAGCCTCTCAACAAAGGGGGTAAGATCTGGTTCCTCCTTGTTTGTTTAGATACCATACCACTGACTTATTGTCTGACTGGATTGCTACAGTCCCCAAGGGAAGAGAGTCGTGAAGTGCTTGCAACACTAGAAGCAGCACTGCTCTCATCTCTAGGACACTGATATGCAGGTGAACCTTGTGATCTTGCCATGTGCCTTGGACAGTCCTGCCTAGATAATGCCCCCCCCATCCTATCTGTGAGGCATCCGTGGTCACAGAGGCAACGGGTTGGCAAGGGAGGAATGGAGTGCCTGTTGTTAGCTGATCGGGCTGAATCCACCAACGAAGGTAATTTTTGCAAGACTCTGTTATGAAGATATAGTGAGATAGAGGCAGTTATTGGAGAGACCACTGGGAAGAAAGAAGCCATTGAAGAATTTGCATATGCAATCTGGCTAGTGGGACTAGATTTATGGTACAGGCCATGGTCCCTAAAAATTTCAACACTGTCTTTGCCTTGACTTTCTGTAGAGGAAGCAAACTGAATTTGTTGTCTGAGGTTTTGAATTCTGTCTACAGGGAGACGAGCTAGCATGGTGACTGTGTCTATTTCTGCACCTATAAAATTCACAAACTGAGAGGGCGATAAGGCAGACTTTTCCCAATTTATTGTAATCCCCAGCTGGGAACAGAGCCGGATGGTTGAATCTCTGGCTTGTAGGAATAGGTGTCTAGTGGTGGTGATCAGGAGCCAGTCACCCAGGTACAGACACACTAGGAATCCACGACGTTTCAGGTGAGCTTTCACTACCACCATACATCTGGTGAACACCCTGGGGGCTGTGGGAGATCAAAGGGCAGAGCATGAAATTGGTAATGACTGGCTCCCAGCCAGAAGTGTAAATGACTCCTTGATGCTCTGTCCATTTTTATATGGTAGTATGCATCTTGGAGGTCTATGGAGCACATCCAATTGTCTTTCCCTAACAGAGGGAGTATAGACTGCAGTGTCACCATCCAGAACTTGGCCTTCTTTACGGATTCGTTTAGTTTGCTGAGATCCAATATGGGCCTTCAGTCCCCTGTTCGTTTTGGCACTAAAAAGAATCTGGAGTAAGTTCCGAATCCGATCTGGTCTGGGGGGATGGTTTGAATGACTCTCTTTGACAGCAACTTTTGAACTTCTACAGTTGCTTGATCCCTGTGATTGGGTGGAACATCTGGGATCTTCTTGGGAGTGTGGGGTGGAAGAAAAAAGGGTATGGAGTATCCTCTGGTGATTATTCTTTGTACCCATTTGTCTTGGGTGATGTTTAGCCAGGCTTCTGGATACAAAGATAAACAACCCCTGACTGGCTCCAGAGAAGCACAGCCAGTCCCCCCATCAGAAGCGCTGATAGGGGAGGGTCACCCTGGTTTTGCGGACCCCCCCTGCCTCTAGAGCGACGTCTACCATTAGCTCCTCCTCCACTGCCTCTGAAGGAGGAATCATCCTGTGCGTCTGGGAAAAATCTCTGGGACTTTTTGAACCACATTTTACCACCTCTCTGACCCATGGGATATAGACTAGAAGGGACAGTAAAACGTACTTCCATGGCAGAGAGAGTTTTCCCTTCTTGTTCGCACCTGGTGAGTGTAACTTTTACTTTAGGTCCAAACAGAGAAGAACTGTCAAAGGGGGCATTGGTAAAGGTAGACCTGAAAGGCTCCACAAAATTACATAAGCGTAACCAAGAGTGTCTCCTAAGGGAAACTCCCCAACCTGCTGCCCTACTCGCTCTGGCAGCTGCATAGGAGATCAGCCTCATGGAGGAGTTCACAATGGAATTTAAGGTGGACAACTGAGCAGTCACCTTCTCAGGGACTCCTTCAGTAGATGTACCTTGAAGAGCATCTCCTAGCTCCTTAAGATCATCTCTGTGAAGCCTAGTAAAATGTGAGAGAGAGTTCAGCGATCTAAGGGTAAAAGCCGCTGAAGAGAAGATATGCTTCTCGTATCTATCCATCGTTCCAGACTCCTTGTTCAGTGGATGGACAGATGAAGTCTCCACTAGTTCTTTCTTAGTGGCCGCTGCCACCACCATGGCATCTACAGGCACTCCTTTGGACCAAAACTCTTTCTCTTTTGGGGCAGAGAGAAATTTGTTGGGTCTTCTGGGGACTGGCTCCATGGCATCAGGAGTTTCCCACACCTTTCGACTAACCAGGTCCATGAGTTCATCAAAAGGTGAAGACACCCAAAAGGCTGAAGGTTGAGACCTGAAAGCGTTCAGGTACACTGACTCCTCATCAGAATGGGTGACAGTGGGACAGCCGCCTCTCTGCTTTAGGATCTCTAAGATGTCTACAAAGGAGACATCATCAGAGGACGACTTGGGGGACCCTTCTGACTCCTTGAGGTCAGTGTCTGAGGTGATGGACTCATCCGGGAAGTCTACATGCTTCCTCTTGCATGTCCTCTTCCGAGGGTACTCCTCAGAAGGGTATTCTGGGGAGGTCTCAGAAGACTGGGGGCCACCCAATGGGGGCTCCTGAGGTTGCGGGTCTCTGCTACAGAGAGAGAGAGAGAAGGTGCTGAGACAGAGGTCGGTGCTTGTGGTGGAACAGTATTGGTACCCTTGCATAGAGCTGATGACCGAGACAGCACTCTCCTCATCATCTCGAATGCAGATCTCTCTGGCTCCGAAGACGGCCCCGGTTCCAAGGAAACAGAGGTAGTACTTGGCTCCAGAGCGATCGGCTCCGAGATGGATGTAGGGTCTGAGCTCACTCTAGCCGATGCACCGAGAGGAAGACTCGGCACCAAAGAGGTTCGGGTTCAAATGTCCCTGTCGGGGCTGACCAGTGAGCTTCGGCTCCTAGACACCATGGATGTTAACGAGGGTATTGG
This sequence comes from Protopterus annectens, assembly GCF_019279795.1. NCBI lineage: Eukaryota > Metazoa > Chordata > Ceratodontiformes > Protopteridae > Protopterus > Protopterus annectens. The sequence continues at coordinate 1,449,200,404 of NC_056735.1, forward strand.
GAGCGGAACTCGACTCCAAGACAGCCACAAGGGGAGCTGGAACCAAGGGTTCCACAACAAGCGGCACCAAAATCTCCTGCTCCGAAGGCCCAACTCATCTCAGAGGAACCACAACAGGGAGAATGGACTCAGATGGCTCCAGAACCGACTGGCTCAGACCAAACAACAATTTGGACAAAGCAGATGACTTCAAGAGTCTAAGCACTACTCTCTCTGCATCCTCTTCTGAAAGGCTCTTGGAGGATCTGGATGACTGGGTAGGTGACCTGGATCTCTGTAAAATGGGAGATTGTAAAGTTGGGGAGACCGGCAAAAGATATCTGGACTGGCTCCGATGCAATTTTTAGTACTCTGCTCCGAAAGGCTTGGGGCCGACACTGCAGTGTCAACATCAACCGGCTCTGAGGACAGTGGAGCCAAAGAGGTAGAATCTTTATCCAGTTTTAATGTTTTCTGAGGAGGTTCAGACAAAACAGTCAGTGCTGGAGAATGTCTCTCGGCCGACTTGACCTTCTCTTTTCGAGATGAATGAGACTTTGAAGATGAAGAAGAGCTTGCTAAGTCTTCCTTGAAGGAAGGCGTGAGGAGACCTTTCAGAATTAACTTGTTTTTTCGCTCTTAGAGAACTCTGGAGCTAAAGGAGTGACAGAAAGAACAAGTTTCCTGCAGGTGAATGGCTCTGAGGCAATAAACGTAATTACTATGACCATCAGTAATCAACATTTTTTGGGAGCACTTAAGGCACTTTTTAAAACCTGAAGGTTTATGGTCTTTGGACTCTCTTGACATGGCTATAAGAGCTCTATGAAACAGTAAGGAGGAGGACAAAGTCCTCTAAAACAGGCCTCACCCTAAGAGAGATACACACCAAAAACAACGAGGACTAAGTCCTCTAACTTAAATGGGCCTAGCCCTAACAAACCACACACACACACAGAAGAGAAACAACAGAGGACTAAGTTCTCAAACTTAAACGGGCCTAGCCCTGTTAGAAAGATTCAAAGTTAAACAGAGGACTAGATACTCTGACTTAAACGGACATAGCTGTGGAAAGGAGACAGAAGCTAAGCTGGAAAAAAAAGAATATTAAGCAGCAGGCAAATTGTGAAAAGGCAAATAACACTGCACACAATTATTAATCTATAAAAATGTGAAAAACAAGGTCCTTACACAAACTCGGACCTATGGAAATATTAACTGTATCAGAAACTAACACACAGGATGCCAAACAGAGAACAACAAGGGCCCAATGGCCAACAAGTTCTCAAAAAACTAAGTAAATAGCAAAAAACACTTCTATAAACTAGCTATGAGATAACTATCACTAATATTAAGTATAACTAGCTATATATATCAAGAAATAACAGTAAAATATGAATAATAAAGAAAATGTTTTCAACTTGGCCACGGCCAAGCAAGAAGCACTTCTGAACTCGTAGATGCGGCAAATGAGATCTGGGGATTATACTAGTGCACTATGGGGTACCTACTTTGCCACAACCCAACTAAGAGACTTTGAGCTTTGTAATTGGCTGAGTCAGAGCAGAGGATCGGCTCCGAACCCATGTGTAAGAATGAAGGCGAGATAGGACTACAGAACATCAAGGTTTTCCAAGGCAATAACTCCAAATCCGAGGAGAATGAAAGTTCAAAAGAGGGGACAGTCAAAACCTGAAGGACAAAAAGGAAGAGCCTGGAGGGACCAGATCTCATACTGGTGGATAAAAAAGAAAAGTACCTTTAAGAAAAGTCTTAGAAATCTTGAGAGATTCCAAAGGCATGCTATCTCTACTGATAAGGAAATTTGAAATGGCCACTAACTGCACCTTGACAGTGGAGAAGCTAGAGCCTGAGCCAAACAACTTATTAGGAAATCTAAAACTGAGTCTAAAGGGAAAAGGGATCAAGTCCACAAGCCTCAGCCCACAAAACAAATTCCTTCCACTTGCTGTTATACAGTTTTTTTAGTGTATTCTTTCTGAGAAGAGGACAGCATATGAACCACCACCTGCAAAAGCTCGAAATTCCTGACCATCAATGGAAATGGAGGAACCATGTGTTCAACATGAGGGAGTTGAGGGGCAGACAACTGGGGAGATACAGCCTGGCTGGATGAGAGATGGAATCCGGAATGGGATCCAACACCCAAGGAAGGTGTTTCAGAAGAGGCCACAGGAAGGGAAGCCTACACCTAGCGAGGCCAAAAGGGGATGATGGAGATCACTGATGCTATGCAACGGGATGCTTCCTAAAGAAACTTCACTATCAGTGGAACTGGGGGATAAGCATAAAGGAAACCTGGGGGGCAAGAAAATAGCAACCCTGGGTGCCTGTTCCATTGTGGGAACAAGGGCAAAATAGCTACTGCATTTGGTTTTGGACGGGGACATGAACAGGTCACAACCCAGACTGCCCCAGCGCTGCAAAATCAGAGCTGCCACTGTCAGATTTAAGGACTACTTGTTGGCAATAGAATGTTCTTGCTGAGGCTGTTGGACAGAATATTGGACTTCCCCAGAAGACAAGTTGCCACCAGAAACAGCTGAGAGGTTATCGCCCATTGCCAAACCCTCATGATATCCAGACAAAGAGGGTAAGTACATGTTCTCCTCATTTACTGAGATAGCAGAAGACCAACATTGTCCGTCTGTACAGCAAACACACCTCTGGGGAATACGCCCTGAAATGCCTACAGTGCTCGTAGGACCACTCTTCTCCTGAACACTGATGTGAATCTGAGCCTCTGCAGAAGACTAGGACCCTTGAACAGTCCTCCCTTCTACATGTCCCCACCCCTACTCTAAGAAGGAGGCATCCACTGTGACTGTGGCCAAAGAAGAATGACCTACAAATGGTCTCCCTTGTATCATTAATAGAGACTGTAACCACCACTGAATCTGCTTGTGGCACTCTCTTGTCAGCCATGCTGGGAAATCCAATGGATACATAAGGTGGGATCACTGAACAGCCATTGTCCACTGCAGGGCTTTCATATGTGATACCTGGCTAGAGGGGCCATCAGAACAGACACTGCCATATGACCCAAAAGACTTAGAAGTGCATGAGCCGGAGGTTTGGAAATTGCAAACACTGAATGTTCCCGAGCTCAAACACTGCAGCTTGAGTGTATGGCACTATGACGGACTGTGTCCAGATGACATCCTATGAACACCAAGGCTGAAGGCTGAATTTGAGATAATTGACTGTAATGCCCAAGCTGACACATAGTTGGAACAAGGAATCCCTGGCTGAGGTCAACGATGCCATTGTGGGGGTGGTCAGGAAGAAATTGTTCACGTACTGGAAGACCTGAAATCCCCACAGTTGGAGCCAGGCTGTGACCACTGCCATGCACTTGATAAACATCCGGGGGGGGGGGGGTATGGTGAGACCCAAAGACAGAGCCCTGAACTGACGGTGATTGGTTCCCAGCCAGAAGTGAAGGAACTTCCAAGAATACCCATCTGTCTTTATCTGACAGTAGGTATCTTTTTTAACACCATTGTTGAATTATCACTTGTGACATAGGCACATTTACATTTACATAAAAGTGACTAAACTGTATTAACAAGTTAAAATTAACAAACATTATGCTTCACATATATTGCTATATATCACATAACCCAAGCAACATTATATACATTATTCAATTCTTTAAACATGAAACATCTTTATTAAATCATCACTTATAACATAAGCAATCATACATTTATATAAATGAAAACAAACTGGACCAACACAACCCTACTTGCAAGTATTTTACATCAAAAACCATACTGACACACTTCCAGTTGCAAACATTGTACATCACTTATAATCTACCCAATCGTTTTTTCAGTCAAACATTACATAGCTCATTTAAGTCCTGCCTTCTTGTAAACCTCATTCCTCCCCTGTAGGTACTGTTCCCACAATTCCCGTTTTTTTCCTATGTAGTTTACTCTTACCTTTTTCTAAAGATCTCAATTCCAGTTTTTTTCCATCTGTTACTATATTTACTACTTTTAATACTGCTGGTTTAGATTTTGATAGCCATTTTCTAGTAATTGCTTTTTTGGCAGCCACCATAATTAGAGACAACAAGGCCTTACCATGTCTAGGCAATTCCAAATCTGTATCATAGCTCAAAAAATCACCTCCCTTGTCATACAAATCTGTCCACTCAGCATCTCCGACAGTGCATCCCACAGGGAATTCTTAAAGCTCCCTAGCTCATTGCACTCCCAGAAAATACGTTCGCAATTACCTCTTTCTTCCCAGTCACACCTCCAACATTTGCCTTCTACCCGAGGAAAAAATCTCTTGGGTCTACTTGGGGGTATAAAAATATCTATGTAAACATTTCCAAGCAAAAATCCTAAATCTTCTAGATTTTGTTGCATATTTGGAAGACATACATATATCCTACCATTGTTTCTTTGTGAGTTACTTATCCAATCTCTCCTCCCAAGCCTTTCTAATTTCCTCTGATTGATTCTTATAGTTGTCTTGCAATATTTTTATGCTCTACAAATTATTCCTTTTTTGAATGACAGCTTCTGTTCTACAGTCTGCTAAAAACTCTACCAGTGCTGGTCTTTCATTTAGGAACCCCCTATTTCTTTCTCTTTGCCTATACTCTGATATCAGTCCTTGACAAGGAAGGCAATCTCCAAACTGCAGTCCAAATAAATTCTTGGCATCTTCCCATTCTATCATTTTTTCCTCTCTAGTTATTTGCTCCCAATACCTTGGTTCCTTTGCCAGATTTCTCCAATAAATGACAACCCCTCTTGCCTATAGTCTATATCCCTAACTGAAGTCATCCCACTTGGCAGAATCTCCTTTCTCCATTCCTCTGTTGGCTTAGTTCTTAAAATACTTAAAATCTTTCTGCTACTTTATGGATATAATATTCTAAATGATTATTGTTATTCTCAAAGGCCTGCATCCAAAATCACAGTCTCTCTTTGTGTCTTGAACCCCACCCCCCCCCCTGTTTCAACATCATCCTTTTCAGCTCTGAATTATAGTTTTCTGCTTGTGCTATGTATAGGAGCCTTAACTGTGTAGCTCTGAAATACCCCTTCAAATTAGATAATTCCAACCCGCCCTATACTACCGGAAAAATCAGCTTATCCGACTTGACTCTTGCAGTCTTCCCCTCCCAGATAAAGTCCTTCAGCTCTTTATTAATTGCTATCCACAACTTCTCATCTGGTTGATAAAAATATGTCTGACCTATGTATAAGACTAAAGGGACTAAACATTTTGACTGCTTGTATCTTACTAGCCCATAGCCATATAATGAAGCTTCCATTTTCTCAGTTTTGGTATTATCGTTTTAGTCTCTTCCCACATATTCTTAGTTGCCACACCATACTTCTAAACACTTAATTTTAGCATGCCCCAAAAAGAAAGATACTGCTGAACCAATTTGTGTGTGGGTACATAATTTACCACTATTGCCTTTGTTTTAGCTTCATTAATTTTGTATTTCAAGAAGATATGAAACTGCCTCAAAATGTTCATTAACACCGTAATGTCCTTTTCTGGTTTCATCAGGTATAAAATATCATCATCATCTGCCAATACAGCCAGCTTTTCTTGACTACCATACCAATTATATTCTTGAAATTCTGAGTACCTTATTTTCTTTGCCAACGGTTCTAAATATAATGCAAATAACATAGGGGAAGGATGACACCCCTGCCCGGTTCTTCTGCTCAAGCTGAAATTATCAGAAAGGCTCCCACCCACTTTAATTTTCAACTCCGATCCCTCATATATCCTCCTAATCAACCTTATAATTTTTTTTAGAAAATGCAGATGCTTCCATCGCCCTGCTCATAAAGTCCCAGCCTACTCTCTCAAATGCTTTCTTTGCATCAAGACTCACCAACGACAATGGTATTTTCTTACATTCTGCTTCCCTCTGGATCATCAATGTCCAGTTAATGTCATTAAATGTTTCCCACAACAAAACCACACTAATCCATATCTATCAAATTTGGTATTACTTTTGTCATTCTTTTAGCCATTATAGACACAAACACTTTATAATCATGGTTTAGTATTGAAATGAGTCTGTATGAAGCTGGGTCCAATGGATCTTTACCCTCTTTAGGTATTACAGCTACCACAGCTTTACTCCAGGATGTTGGTACTTTTCCTCCTCTTAAAATACTGTTAAGCAAAACCCGTCAGATCTTTATCATTTTTCCCCTCTAGCTTCCAAACTTCCAAAGAAATACCATCTCTTCCTGGGTACCTTCCTGTAGATTGGTTATACATCAAATTTTTATTTCATCTCCTATCCTAACCAATAGCAATTTAACCTCATCTACCTCTAGCCTTAACATATTTAATTCTTCCATAAACATTTCCATTTGCATCTGTTGATGATTTAAATATTTCATTGCTGCAAATCACTTTCCAGTCCTCACCTATAAGCAACATTCCTTGCTGAAAACGAATTATTTCTCCCAGAATTTTCTTGAGCTCTATTAGCAATTTTAGGTGGAATATAAATACATGCCAGTGTAATCATTCTCCCTTGCCAGTAGCCCCTTAGCACTACAAATCTGCCATTATTGTCTTGTTTATCCTCTTCTATCACTATTGGAGCTGCACTTGCAATTAATAGAAGTGCTCACATTTTCCTTTGTCCCAGGTATTCCTCTGAATAACCATCCTGAAAACCTTTCTTTATCAATTTCACATTTTCAGTTCTTTCTAAGTGTCTCTCCTGTAACACAGCTACTTGCACTCTACATTTTTAATACAAAAATAGAGTAGTGAACTGTATTTATCTGTGAAACTGTTGACATTTAAAGATATTACACAAAGCATAATTGCATTAAAAAGTTATTATTCCCGCCTTTTATGTACAACACCATTTTTGTTAAATGTCTAGTTCCAGTTTTTGTGTTGCATGCATACACTGTTTGGCAGGTTGCACTTCTATACAGTTGTTTCTTGTCATATCCATTTGAGTCTATGTCACATCTTACAAAAGTTTATGTTTTACTGAAAGAAAAAAACAATACTGACCTAAAACCTATTAACTTAACACTAACAGACAAAACTATGTACATCATCAAATATTGAAGTTTGACCCTCCTAATAAGAATGAAGGTCCCAAACTGACAGTCACACAGACTTGAGTAAACCTAAATGGTTATGCATGCTAAAACGCATGGTGCAGCCTGTACATCTAGTAAGTGCTACTTGGTTTTGCCTTAGCTTTATAGCTTTCCCAGGTGGGAAACCCCCTGAATACTTTCACAGAACATTGTGTCCTAGCCAAGTTCTTTTATTTTTTTTCTCCTCAGGCAATCACTCTTCACCAGATTGTAGCCAGTTTCTCTTTATCAGATCATCTCCATGGAGACATAAGAACCAGGAAGCAGTTTCTCTTTATCAGATTGTTTTTCATGGAAACATGAAGACCAGCTGCAGAATTGCTACTAATCAAACATGTATTTGCTAGAAAAAAAAAATCCTCATAATATCCAATATTCTTTTTCATTTACTTGCTCTCTCTTAAAACTTGGTACCAAATCAATCTAAGGTCCTTAATCCAGCCATTCCCCTATACAAGAATGAGAAAAAGCACATTAATTTTTCTCTTGTCATGCTTTTTAACCAGGCTGTTTCTGTTACACTGCAGTGAATACATTTCTTAAAACTGAACAAGAAGAAAGTGAGAAGGGAGAGAAAAAAACAGCATCACCTATTTACAATACCTATTGCACTTAAAAATATTTGAGAAAAAAATTACTAAAAAATTATTATTTAAGAAAACCACACACCACAAAAATAGTACTATTTAAGGAAAAACATCTTTATCTACAGTTAACTTTCTCCCTCCTCTTCCCCTTCCCCAAAGCACTTTTCCAAACGTTAATGACATGAAGTAGGGCATATGCTTTAGAGTCCCCCACAAGTCCAACAAATTCTGAAAAAGTCAAATATTTAAAGATTTTTTTCTGTTTACAAATACAAATTATTTAATTGTAAACCCACATTAAGTTACTGGTTTTATGCCTGTTCATCTTCATTTCCCAAATCCTGTCTCTGCTTCATTTCCAACGTACACTTGATTTTTCTAGTCAACTCTCATGCTTCCTTCCCGTTCTCTCCAACATTTACTGTTGAAACAATGGATAAGGTTTCCAAGGTGCAGTCTCTCTGTGGTCTTTATTACCAGAAGAACAAGCTGCAGAATCTCCTGTTTCACAGTTTAATTTCTGTTGGACAAACTTTGTATTTACTCTTTATCATGTACTTCATCAAAAAATGATTTTGTCCCTCCAGGTAAGAATACTTTTTAGACAGCTGGGTACAGCAGTTTGAATCTCACACCTGCATCTTGACATTCCCTGAATAGTGGAATAAATTTGCTCCTCTTCTGCCTGATGTACAACAAGTAATCATTCACCACAAACGCTCTGCTGTCTCCTACTTTTCGTATTTTATCATTCTGCCACAGTTTTGTCAGAATCAACTCCTTCTGCTGGTAGGATTGCATCTTTACTATTAAAGGTATAGATTGCTTCCTCAAAGTCAGGTTTGGAGCATACACAGGATGTGCCCTTTCAACTAACAACTCTTGCTGTGGAATACCAGTCCAACTGCTTATTTGTGCTTTCATAAAATTATTGCAGTCTCTGCCTTCCAGCTTCTCTGGTACAGCTGAAAATCTCAAGTTTTCCCTACGTGCTCTGTCCTCTAATTCTATTATTTTTTTTAAACATCTCTTCATGAACAGTCTCATATTCAGCCATCCTTTTCATTTTGACCTCTGAGTTTTCCAGCTTTATCCCCTCATCTATATATCTGCTTAAAGTGTTTTCCATTTTTTTCCAACCTTTTGCTGTTTGTATTGATATACTCCATCGATGCTGGATTTATTTTAACCAGGGCTGTGTGCAGTTGTCTTGTATCTTCCCGTAGGTTACTGGAATTTATTTCTAGAGATTGCATTACGTTTTGCTAAACAGCTACAGAATGTTTCTCAGTCAATGTTTCTTCCTCACTTTTTGTAGCTGATTTTTTCCAGGTCCTCTGTATTTCTTCTTTCCTGGCATCCAGGCAGTAGACTTACTAGCCAGTAACTGAAATTTACCCATAAACATAAGTCTACTGGCCTTCTATGCTGAGTTTCTGTTTTTGCACTGGGAGAGCTAGAATAAAGAAGTTATGTACTCACCATAACGTTCCATCTGAGTAGGTAACTTCATTTGTCTGCAACCTGTGGGTATCGGATCCGAGCCGGCAGCTTTCCTAGCAAAAGATCTGAGCTCCAAGCTCCTCCCCCTACCCATAATGCCCTGCTAACTCCCTCTAACCCTCAGATCGAGTTTGCCATAGTATTCCAGAATATTACCATAACACAAGGAAAACTACCTGAACATCTTAACCTGATGTCATCTGGGAAGTGACATACCATGATCCTTCAAGGACGAATTACAGGTCAGGGGGACGGAGGGAGGGTTGGCTGCAGACAAATGAAGTTGCCTACTCAGATGGAATGTTATGGTGAGTACATAACTTCTTTATCTGAAGTAGTTAACTTCATTTGATCAGCAACCTGTGGGACAGAGTCCCCAGCTACCAACAAATTGGGAGGCCCTTATGGAAGGATATTCCGCAGCACTGCAGAGCCAAAGGACGCCCTTCCTCTGGAAATCAGATCCAATTTATAATGTGTAATGAAAGTGCAAGAGGAAGCCCAAGTAGCAGCTGAACAAATGTCATCCAAAGGAACCCTGGACCAGAAGGCCGCAGAAGTAGCCACAGAACGGGTAGAATGTGCCCGAACTCGCATGGGCTCAGGTCGACCAGATCTTCTGTATGCGAGAAGAATGCATTGTGAAATCTACCTAGCTAAGGTTACCTTAGTCACTGGTTTACCAAGACAGGACTTAGCAAATGAGACAAAGAGCTGTTCTGATTTTTGAAAAACAGCCATTTTGTGTAGGTAAAATCGTAACTGTCTGTGTACATCCAAGAAATGGAGTCTATATTCTTCTTTGTTGTGATAATTAGGGAAGAAGACATGCAGGTTGATAGATTGGTTGATGTTGGCTTCGGAAGCCACTTTTGGCAGAAAAGAGGGGTTAGTCCTGAGGGGAAACTCGGTCTTTATGAAAAATGATGTATGGGGGCTTACTGCAAAGAGTCTGAAGCTCGATATTCTTCTAGCTGAAGTAACAGCAATCAGGAAGGCAGTTTTCCAAGATACATACTTCAAGTCAACCGAAGCTGCGGGCTCAAAGGGGGGACCAGTCAGAGCCTGGAGAACTAGGGTTAAATCCCATGGAGGAACTGCTTCCTTAACAGTGGGTCTCAAAAGAAGGGTACCTTTCAGAAAGGTCTTGCAGATCTTAGATGATGCTAGGGGCCCAAATTTGTTTCCAATGTGAAAGTGGGAAACTGCTGCCAGTTGAACTTTAACAGTTGAAGAACTAGACCCCTGATGGAAGATTTGGGATAAAAAATCGAGGACTGCTGGAATAGGAGCTGTAAAAGGGTCCAAATTCCTATGCTCCGCCCAGATAGAAAAACGTTTCCATTTACTCTTGTAAACTTTTCTGGTAGAAGGCTTATGAGCAGCCACTAGAATAGCTTTAACTGAGGATGAGATACCGGGAGTCCTAGCCATCAAGGGAACTGGATCAAACAAGCCAAGAGCTTGAGGTTGGCCAGGTCGGGGGTCCTCAATCCCAGGGGGTGAGAAATCAGATCCAGAAGAGGATCTAAGATCCAGGGAGGATGCACTAGAGGAGACCGTAGGCATGGGAACCATGTTTGACGAAGCCAGAATGGTGCTATGAGGATAACTCTGCTCCCCACCCAACGAGCTTTCTGCAAGAATTTTGTCATCAATGGAAGAGGAGAATAAACATAAAGAAAACCGGATGGCCAAGCATGAACTACAGCGTCTCTGGGGTTTTCCCCTGGTGGGGGAATTAGAGCAAAAAACTCGCTGCACTTTGCGTTCGAAGGCGAGGTGAACAGATCGCAGCAAGGTTGACCCCATCTGAGGAAGATCTGTTTCGCTACTAAAGGGTTCACAGACCACTCATAGGGTGAGAGGATAGTCCGACTCAGCTTGTCCGCAAGAATGTTTGAACGACCCGGTATGTGCATTGCTATGAGAAAGCGGTTGGTGGATATCGCCCATTCCCACACTCTCATGGCCTCTCAGCAAAGTGGATAAGATCTGGCTCCCCCTTGCTTGTTGATGTACAAGACCACTGACATGTTGTCTGTTTGAATTGCAACAGTCCCTACAGGAAGAAGGGCATGGAGAGCCTGCAACGCTAGAAGCACCGCCCTCATCTCCAGGACACTGATATGCAAAAAGGTCTCTGTGTGAGTCCACGTGCCTTGGACAGTTCTGCCCATACAATCCCCCCCCACCCGAAGCGAGAAGCGTCCGTGGTCACTGTGACTTGGGGTGGGAACATGGAGAAGGGGCACCCTTCCCGGAGATGCTTGGAATGGAGCCACCAAAATAGAGATTCCCTGCAAACCCTGCTGAGAGGAATAGGGGCAGACAAGGGATGAAGCAGAATGGACCACTGGACCTGTAAGATCCATTGGAGAATCCTCATATTCAGACGAGCGAGCGAAGACAACTTGATGGCCGCTGCCATAGACCCCAGAGCCCTCAAGACCAACTCCGCTGGAGGGGCCGAGGACTGAACAAGAGCCAAAACATGGAGGTTTAGATTGCGAAGTCTGTCTGACATCAGAAAGACTTTGGACTGAATTGGGTCTATCCTGGCCCCTATGAAATCCAAAATCTGAGTAGGCTGAAGGGAGGATTTCTTGTGGTTGATCATGATCCCTAGATAGCGGGCGAGATGAAGGAAATAGTCTCTCGCTGAACATAGTAGATGCCTGGTGGGGGCGGCTAGGAGCCAGTCATCCAGGTAAGGAAAGACCTGTATTCCCTGAAGCCTCAGGTGGGCCGCTACAACTGCCATGACCTTGGTTAACACCCTGGGGGCTATGGTGAAACCGAAGGGTAGGACTCTGAACTGATAGTGGCTGGCTCCCAGCCGAAAGCGGAGAAACCTCCTGGATTGCCTGTCCATTAGAATATGGTAGTACGCATCCTTGAGGTCTATGGAGCACATCCAGTCATTCTCCTGTAATAGAGGGAGAATGGATTCAATGGTGACCATCCGGAACTTCTCTTTGGCAACTGACAGGTTCAGTATGGACAGGTTGAGAATTGGCCGCAGGTCCCCTGTCTTTTTTGGCACCAAAAAGAATCTGGAGTAAAAGCCTAATCCGGATTGACCGGGGGGACGTGCTGGATGGCTCTTTTTTCAAGCAGCTCTTTTATTTCGAAGGCTGTTACCTCCCTCTGATTGGGTGGTACATCAGGGAGGCGCCCCGACGGGGAGGAGAATTTAGGAATGGGATTGAGTAACCTCTGGATATGATCCGGAGCACCCAGCGATCTGTCGTAATGGACTCCCAATGTGCTAGATGCTCCGAGAAGCGCCCCCCCCAACTGCCTCCAGAGAGGAGCAGTCTGGCAACCCCTCAGGGTTGCTGCGCGGGTCGATCGGAGAAGGGTTCCCTTGACCCGAACTTCTTCAGCCCCCCTCTGCCTCTGGGCTTGCGCCCACCCTGTCCTCTTCTGCCTCTGAAGGATGAGGGATCCGGAGCAAAACGGGACTGTTGGGATTTCCGGAACCACATCCTCTTCTGTCCTCTTTGGTTCCTGGAGAAGGACCTCTGAGGAACCGAGAAAAACGGATCCTGACGGCAGACGTTTTCCTGTTCTTTCTCACTGTGGAGCAGCGTATCGCGGATGGTTTTGCCGAAAGGCGTAGAACCGTCAAAGGGGGTGTTCGCGAAGGATGCCTTGAAGGGTTCCGCAAAATTGCAGAGATGGAGCCAGGCCTGTCATAAGACAATGCCTGTTCCATTGGCTCTAGCCACTCCCTCCGTGGCATGGGAGAGAAGCCACATAGAGGTGTTTGTGATAGACTTAAGAGTGGCCATTCGTGCCAAAGAGGTCTGTTTGTCCTCGGCCGACATGGACTCTGGGGGTGACCCAGCGTACTCTTTGATTGCGTCCCACTGAAGTCGAATTACGTGTGCCATATAGTTCAATGACCTTACAGAGAAGGTCGCTGAAGCGAACATCCGCTTTCCAAGGCGGTCCATCGTCTGAGACTCCTTGTCTGGAGGACGAACCGAGGAACTCTCCAGTGCTAATTCCTTCTTGGTGGCAGCCACCACCACCATGGCATCTACAGGGGCACCTTTGCTCCAAACTGTCCTGTCTGTGGGGGGGCTGAGAATCTTGACCGGTCTCATGGGTATTGGCTCCACAGTGTCTGGCTCCTTCCATGCCCTGGTAGTTATGAGGTCCACCAAAGGATCGGCGGTAGGGGACACCAAAGAGGTAGATGGGCCTGTGCCGAACGCCTCCAGAAAGACAGACTCGTCCGAGGAAGGCTTTTGGGCTGACCACCACCCTCTAATACGAAGCATTTCCATAATGTCTCCAAAGGAGAGGTCTTCTGGGGGTGACATGCGGGAACCTTCCCCTTCCTCCAAGTTCGTGTCTTCTGTGAGGGACTCAGGTGAGTCCAAGTGCCTCCTCTTGCACTTTTGTTTGTGAGGGACCTTATCGGGGGGGGCTGTCCGAGGAGGGCTCACCAGCAATGTCCTGTTCCTCCATGGGAACCATCTGGGACGTAGGCGCAGGTTGTCCCTGGGGCCGGATGATGAAAGACAGGCCCGTCTGAGAGGGAATGGTGGGTGGATCCGTAGCAAGAGCCTGGGACCTCGAATCCCTCGAAAGAACCCTCTCCACGACGACGAATGCGGAGGGTAAGCTGCTCTCTCTAGGATCCGAAAGCAGTCCCCTCGGATCTGGCGCATGGATCGGCATCAGAGATGACCCGATCAGATCCAAAAGGGCAGTGTGATCCGACCTCAACGGAGCTGAAGGCACACTAACCCCTCCAGATCAGATGCCCATCTCACAGCCCCGAGAGCTCGGATCCAAAAAAGGATCCGACAAACTCGAATGTACAGTCGGCGCCGAAGTAGGAAACACTGTCGGTGCTGACACCACCCCGGCTCTGAAGCTACTCAGATCTGATAGCTCCGAACCCTGGTAGCGGGTCAAAGAAGGAGCAATGGGGGCAAAAAATGGGGTCAAGCTCCCCCCCCAGAGGGGGGGGAGGCAAGAACACTCCCATCTGCAGCTGAGCCTGAAGAAATGAATGCATCATCCGATCCATGTCCACGTCAGATAAACTTCTGGTTAACCTGGATGAGGCTGCCGAGGCTGGCCGGGAAGGCCGCCTGGACGACCTCGAAGGTGACCGGGTCTCCTCCTCCGGCTCCGGGGAGAAATGTGGAGAACGAAGCCTGGAGGGGAAGACCCGGAGACCTTAAGAGGGGAGGCAAGCTGCTTAGATGGCAGGGCCGAGGGAGCTGAATCGGCCCGCCTCTTGTAGCTACGATGCCTGTCCCCCCTCATGCTCTTTATCCTTCCTATCCTTTTTCCTCGAGTCCCTTTCCTCCTGAGACGAAGAGGGAGTTTGAATCCCGGCCAGGGGAGCGGGAACGGTTGGTGGGACAGCCGCAGCCGCAGCTGGTGCCACAGAAGGGGAGGAGGACGAAGTCGAATCCGGGGGCAAGAGGCCCGCGAGGACTAGCTTAGTCCACCTATCCCTCAAAGCCCTGGGATCTGTGCAGCCTGAAGAGAGATGGTCCATACCCAGGCAAATAACACACCGAGTGTGGCCATCCGCTGGGGACAGCTTATGGCGACACTCGGAGCATTTAGAAAAAATCGCTTTGGGGCCCGCAGACATACTGACAGGAATAGGCCCACACGCACACACCTTCACACACAGACAGAAGGGGGGAGGGGATTTAAAATCTACACTAACTAAAGATAAACTACACAGATAGATTAAGGGAGAAAAAAAGGTTACCACACACACTCAGAGTACAGAGATTTTAAGGGAAAAAAGTTAAATAAACTACTTAACTCACAAACCCAACGCTAGGAGCTCATTCTCAGATGCTTCAAGAAGTAGAGGCAAACAAGATCTGAGGGTTAGAGGGAGGTGGCAGGGCATTATGGGTAGGGGGAGGAGCTTGGAGCTCGGATCTTTTTCTAGGAAAGCTGCTGGCTCGGATCCACATCAGATCCGATACCCACAGGTTGCTGATCAAATGAAGTTAACTACTTCAGATTTAACTGTTACTCAATGTGCAGCCATCTTGGAAGTCCCCACACAAAGTAGGCACCCTTGAGGTCCACTGAGCACATTCAATCGTCCTTCCTCAAAACTGGTAATATGGGCTTCAATTTGACAATCCGGAACTTGGTCTGTCTGACAAACTGGTTCAGCTTCATCAGATCCATAAAGGGAATAACATAACCTCTAGATATGATGCTCAACACACAGGCGTCTGAGGTGATGGCCTCCCAAGCATTGGGGTGGAGAGTTAGATGACCCCTGACTGCCTCCACAGGTAAACAGTTGGGTAATTCTACAGGATTGCTGAAAAGACCCGCTGGAAAAACCTCACAGGAGCCCTGATTCTGCGGACCTCATGGGAGCCCTGATTCTGCAGAGCATCTCTGCCCCTACAGCAGAATCATTATGATTCTCCCCCTTTAAAATAAAGTTGGTCTTTGCTCATTGATAGTACAACAGTCAAAGCTCTCACATACAGAATGATCTAGAATCTAAATCCTCTGGACCAAGGCAGTAAACACACGAGTTGTGCATCCTGTGAGGGCAGTTTTGGACCAAAGGAGATGGAATTTTTAAAATCCTTGTCCATTTTTACTATGTAGAACACACACACACACACACACACACACACACACACACACACACACTAGTAAAAAAAACAAAAAATTCCTAAAACAGGGAGGAAAGGGCAAGATGGGTACAGACAAAGCAGGTATCTGAACGGCCTAACCTAAATAACTACTCTATCTAAAAATCATTTAGAGATAAGAGAAAAATACTAAACACTATTTTTGAGGGATAAGGAAAATGAAATCTCACCAAGGTCCACAAAAAAAATGCCTCGTACAGGGGAGCCGAGGACTAAGCTGTAGATCATGAATGGAGGCAAACTAGATCTTGTATTTGATGGAGGAATGCGGAGTTGAGTAAGGGAGGCAGAGCCTAGAAGGGCTAAAGGCTTTAGAATTGGCTGTTAGAATCGAAATCCCAGAGGTTTAATCCAGACTGAGCAAACAATATTGGATATACTTTTTCCTTTCTTCCTCTGAAGGCCTTCTGCTGCTTGTTTTGCAGCTTCAGTAGCTGTCTATTGGCAGACAAATTATTTACAAGTTAAATAACTCTTATAAAAAGGATCAGAAAGGGAGAGGAAAGTACAGTTTTGTACCTACCATAAATGTAGATGTCCGAACTGGATAGCATCTGCAGTCATAACAACTGGGTTGTCCTGTCGTCAGGCAGCCCTTCAGTCGGCCGGATTCCAAAGTCCGGGTCCGGCTTCGGCTGATGTCGCACTTCACCCGACGTCATCTCTGTTGGTCTTCGGGTATAAAGGCATCAGCCGACGCCATTTTCCTCAGTGTTTCTTGCCCCAGATGCCAGTAGCCCTCTTGAAGGCTAAAATTTTGGATAGATGCCAATGTTTCCAAAAAGATAGAGGTAAACACAAAAATAAGCATGTATGTACATATATACAAACAAATACACCATAAAAGACTCCCCCCCACCAGCTAGCTATTAGGAGGGTAAACACCCTAGGAGTACCACAGAGGGGAAGGAGGGAGGGTAATCCTGACTGCAGATGCTATCCAGTTCGGACATCTACATTTATGGTAGGTACAAAACTGTACTATGTCCTTCATGGATGCATCTGCAGTCATAACAACTGGGTAGAATACCATAGCCAACTAGGGGAGGAGGATAAAGGTAAATTATGGTGTGTTTAGGATCCCTTGCAGTACAGCAGTGGCAAACCCTGCTCGGGATCTGGAATATAGAGGCAAATTGTAATGCTTGGCAAATGTATGCACGGAGGTCCAAGTAGCCGCCTCAATAATGTCTTTGGTTGCCACTCCTTGTAAGAAGGCTGTGGTAGTGGCTGTTGCCCTTGTAGAATGAGGTCTTATGTTCTGTGGAATTGGTTTTCCATGGAAGGAGTAACAGAATCGTATGCAATTTCCTATCCATTTGGAGATTGTCTGTTTGGAAATAGCTTTTCCTTCCCTTCCTGTTGCATAAGCTACGAAAAGTTGGTCAGTCTTTCTGCTATTCTTTGTTCTGTCCAAGTAGTAGCGTAGCTGTCTATGTACATCCAAGGTATGCAGTATTCTTTCCCCTCTGTTTTGTGGGTTGGGAAAGAAGGTAGGTAGGTGGATTGCCTGGTTTAAAGACACTCTGGATACCACCTTAGGCATAAATGTAGGATTAGTCCTCATGGACACTCTATCTTGGTGGAAGATTAGGAAGGGTTGCACCGCCATTAAGGCCTGTAGTTCTGAAACCCTCCTTGCTGAAGTAATTGCCAGTAGGAAAGCAGTTTTCCATGACAGGTGTTGTAGGTCTGCTGTTGCTGCTGGTTCAGAGGGTGATAGTGTCAACTTCTCTAGCACAAAGTTTAAGTCCCAAGCTGGTAATGGTGGCTTCCTTGGAGGTTTTACATTCTTGATTCCTCTGAGAAACTGCCTGAGCAAAGGGTGCGAAAAAACAGGTGGATCAAAGCTGTATTCTGCTGAAATAGCGGATGCATGTATCTTGATGGAGGAGTAGGACAGGCCTGAATGAAGAAGTTCGGCCAGGTACTCCAGAATGTTAGGCATATCTATGATTGACACATCTTTTCCTCTTTCAGTACTCCAAATGACAAACCTTTTCCATTTTCCAGCATAGTTCCTTCTAGTTGAAGGTCTGCGTGCTTCAAGAATAATGTCTTTAACTCTTTGGGAAAGCTCTGTGTTAGCTGCTGCTATGTGATGTTCCATGCAGTCAGTTGTAACGTTTTTAGGTTTGGATGCATGATTCTGTAGTTGTTCTGAGTTAACATCAAAGGCATCAGGGGAATTGGCCACATATTGTTCCGAGACATGCTCCTCAGTAGTGGGTACCAGTGTTGTCTTGGCCAGTTTGGAGCTATCAGGATTATCCTTGGACGTTCTTCCTTGATTTTTAGTAGTACTTTGTGTATCAAGGGAAGAGGTGGGAATGCATATGCTGTTAGGCCTTTCCAGCTGAAGGAGAGCGAATCCACTTTCCATGCTAGTGGGTGGAATGTCCTTGTGCAGAATTTTTTTTGAGCTGGTGATTGAGAGGCGATGCGAATAGATCTATCTGAGGCATTCCCCATTTCTTTGAGATGGTTTTGAAGATGTCCGGGTGCAGCTTCCATTCGTGGGCATCCGAAGTGGTTCTGCTTAGTATGTCTGCTAGAATATTTTCTTTTCCCGGTACAAATATTGCCTGTAACTGGATGTTGTAGCTGAGTGCCAGGGTCCACAGCTCCAAAGTCATTCTGCATAGGGGGTATGAATGAGTGCCTCCCTGTTTGTTGATGTACCACATGACTGTGGTGTTGTCTGTCCTTATCATCAACTGGCCTTCTTTGAGAAATGGTTTGAACTTTTGGATTGCCAGTTTTACTGCCAGCATTTCTTTTAGGTTGATGTGCAGGTGAAGTTGATCCTGTGTCCAGAGTCCTTGCACGCATTTGTCCAGCATGTGGGCCCCCATCCTAGGTCTGAAGCGTCTGTTGTGATGGTCTGGCTTGCTTGACATCTGCGAAAGGGTAGGCCTGGGTTTGACTGGCATGCCTGAGCCCACCATAGGAGCTCCTGTTTTAAGCATGGAATTAGTGGGATTTCTGTTTCCAGGCTGTGTCTGTGTTGGGACCATAAATTCTTTAGGTACCACTGTAGTTTTCTCATATGTAGTCTGGCAAATGGGACCAAGATTATGCATGATGCCATGAAGCCCAAGGCCTGGAGTACTTTCCTTGCTGTTATCTTGTTCAGTTTTGTTAGTGCCAAGAAGTAAAGAGGGAGTTCTTTTTGTTTTTCTGTAGTTAGGAATGCCATTTGTTTCACTGTGTCCAATTCCGCGCCCAAGAAGGTCCTTGTTTGGGATGGTATCAGCCTTGACTTTTGTAAATTGACTGTGTATCCCAGTGCTTGTAGCAAGTAAATGACCCTTTGTAAATCTGTTGTCAGCTTGCTTTTGTTGTCCCCTTGTAGTAAGCAGTCGTCCAGGTATGGGTAAATTTGAATTCCTGTAGTCTGCAATGGGCGATTACTGATGCCAGGCATTTTGTGAATACTCTGGGCGCAGTAGATAAGCCAAAGGGCAATGCTGAGAATTGATAGTGCTCTGATCCTGCAAGAAATCTGAGGTATCTTCTGCAGATTGGTCGAATGGGGACGTGCAGGTATGCCTCCTTGAGATCTAGAGTTACCAGCCAACACTCCTTGCCCAGCATGGGAAGAAGTTGCTGTAAGGTCAGCATCTTGAATTTTGGGACAATGATGTATGTATTTAAGGTGGATAGGTCGAGAATTGGTCTCCAACTTTTTTCCTTTCTTGGAACTAGGAATAGTCTGGAGTAGAACCCCTTTCCTTGCTCTGCTGTTGGCACTCTTTCCACAGCTCTCATGTTTGCTAACTCCATTATCTGTTGTAGAGCCTCTGTTTTTTGATTTGGAGGTAGATTTGGCATTCCTCTTTTGACTGGTAAAGTGTGGAAGTGGAACCGGTAGCCTTGATCTATGGTTTGTAGAATCCACTTGTCTTTTGTTATGTAGTGCCAGTTCTTTGAAAATAAGGTTAACTTTCCGCCTAAAGGAGCTGCTATTTGTTCCCTGGTAGGCGGATTTAGTGTTAAGTCACTGTGGTTGTGTTGATGTAGTGGCAGAGGTTGTGTCTGTGCCTCTGTTGTTACCTTGCCACTGTCGTCCTCTGTAGGCACCTCCTCTAGATTGGTTTCTGCCTCTGGAACGTCTGTTCCTGCCCCTTTGAGATCTTGTGGAGTCAGGAAAGGACCAATTTTTGGCAGGCCAGTTCCTGCTAAACCTTGGGGGTTGTACCTGCAAGAAATCTTTAACCGTTTGGACAGATTTTGCCTTTTCTTCAATTTTCTTCATAAACTGCTGGGCAGGTGTACCAAACAAACTTGTCTTATCCATAGGAGCATCTAGCAACTTAGCTTTAACATGATCCGGTAAAGCTTGCTCTTTTAGCCATGCATGCCTTCTTATCACTGTGCCAGTCATGGCTGATCTAAATGAAGCCTCCAGTGCATCATAGCCACATTTTAAGGAATGGTTACTAACCTGTTGTATGTTATTTACCATTTCTAATACATATTTCTTATCAAGAGATTCATCAGTGGTTAGCTTTTTAGTTAATTGATCAAGCATAAACTCTTGGTATTGTATCATGTGAAACTGACAGTTTAAAGCTCTAGCTGAGAGAGTAGCTGAAGTGTAGACCTTTTACCCCATCTGTCTAATGACCTTGCTTCCCTTTCAGAAGGAATAGGGTTTTAGCTATGGTCGTGCTACTGCCTTGGGACCCTGGGATATAGTTTCGGGGTCTGCAAGTGGGGCCTTGTAAAGGTGGTGATGAGTATCTGGCACCCTGTAAAATCTGTCTGGTTTGGCAGGGGCTGGGGGTAAAGAATCTGGAGAGGAGCAAACATCATTGAAAGCATCATCCACCACAGAGAGAACAGGAGGTATAGCTAAGGGCCTGTGCTGTGGAAGGTGCAGAAAGGTCCTAAGTCTTTTTCTGGAGTCTGAAAAAACCTGTTGCTGCCATTGGAACTGCTCTCGCATGGCATGTAAGGTTTCTCCAAAGGAGAATTCTTCTGGTGGGGAAGCAGCTGGAATGGAATCTTCAGCATCAGAATCTTCAAAATTGGAGAAAGGAGCCTCTGGCTGGTCAGTTATGTCTGATTCATCAGCAGAATCATCAGAGGACACTGGCTCAGGGAGCTCTGCCCTAGGTCTCTTCTCTGGGGGGTGGTGATGAGTATCTGGCACCCTGTAAAATCTGTCTGGTTTGGCAGGGGAATCTGGAGAGGAGCAAACATCATTGAAAGCATCATCCACCACAGAGAGAACAGGAGGTATAGCTAAGGGCCTGTGCTGTGGAAGGTGCAGAAAGGTCCTAAGTCTTTTCTGGAGTCTGAAAAACCTGTTGCTGCCATTGGAACTGCTCTCGCATGGCATGTAAGGTTTCTCCAAAGGAGAATTCTTCTGGTGGGAAGCAGCTGGAATGGAATCTTCAGCATCAGAATCTTCAAAATTGGAGAAAGGAGCCTCTGGCTGGTCAGTTATGTCTGATTCATCAGCAGAATCATCAGAGGACACTGGCTCAGGGGGCTCTGCCCTAGGTCTCTTCTCTGGGGGCTGAGAGGCCCTGTCTGGGTGAGGTTGAGATCCTCTGATTAATGAAATTAAATCTTCTGCCAAAGTAAGCATTTGAGAACTAGAAGAGGGCCTGGTAGTGGGGGGTTTAACAGGCACTGTTTTAGTAGTCTTGGCTGCTTTAGCCCTGGCGAAGGCCTTAATGGACATGGCTGCTGGAGGCCTAGCTGTACCACGTGCTGGGGTAGAGACATCCAAGGGAATGGTGTCTGATAAATCAGTGGCAACCACCGTAGTGGATAAAATTTCTGAGGCCGATTCAAGAGTGGTAGCAGGGGCCTCAGTTGTAGAGATGGATTCAGCTGTACTTTGAGCAGTTTTCTCGGTTTCGGCCGAAACCGAGACACTCGCGGCTTGCTTAACAGTAGTTTCGGCCGAAACCGCGGACCGCGAGTGTCAGTCTTTATCTTTGCGTTTTTTGGCAGATTGGGAAGTCGGAGGATCCGACGGCATAATGTACGCAAAATCAGAACCGAAAAACTGTTCTGCAAACTCCGACCGACGCCTAAGCGTTCGTCGGTTGAAAGAAGCACAGGCCGAACAGGCTGCTACGTCGTGGGCTGGGCCTAAACAAGGCAGGCAATGAGAGTGGAAATCTTTATGAGGTATTTGTTTCCCACAGGTTAAACAATTATTAACTTTTTCTGACATCGGCTGAGGCAAGAAAGGTTCCCAACGGGTACTTAGCTTTAGAAGTCTTCAAGTAGTATTCGGTAGAAGTAATCTCTGGATCCGACCGACCGGCACTTGCGAACAGCTTCTGCTTGAGCCACGCGCAAGAAAGACTGAGGAAAATGGCGTCGGCTGATGCCTTTATACCCGAAGACCAACAGAGATGACGTCGGGTGAGGTGCGACATCAGCCGAAGCCGGACCCGGACTTTGGAATCCGGCCGACTGAAGGGCTGCCTGACGACAGGACAACCCAGTTGTTATGACTGCAGATGCATCCATGAAGGACATCACATCATTATGCATCTTCACTACATTACTCTTTTCCTCTTCCTCCTTTTATAATGCTCTTTATGAGTTTTGTAAAGACAGAAATCAGAATGACAATGCATTAATTAACCTGATCATCCTCCTCCTCTTGTAAATGCCGAGTCCTAAACCAGTCATGGCAACCGATGGCTAAAACTTGAAGATGCATTCACTGCCTCATCCACTGAACCTAACCATATTAGTGCCGAGCTAATGTCCTCTGGACACAAGGTCCAGCATCTCATCCTTGGCATCGACTGGAAAGATCTATATCCTCACTGTCTTGTTTAGCGGTTGGTCTAACTGGGCCATTTGGGTTTGCAAATCAAGGGTTTAGCTGCTATAGTGTGTAAGTATACCTAGCCCAAGTACAACCCTATATTCTTTGTTGGGACTTCAGACTAGTGACAAGTGGAGTACCACAGGGTTCAGTCCTAGGTCCTCTCCTGTTTGGTATCTACTTCTCTGAAGTACAGGCTAACACAGAAGGTCTTTAGCTAACAAAGTTTGCAGATGACTGCAAACTAGAAGCCATAATCAAAACTACTAACGATGTGGACATCCTACAAAAGGGCCTCACTGAGACAGATGCTTGATGTCAAAGCCATGGCCTCAAGCTCAATGCCAAAAAGTGCATTGTCATCCCTTTTGGTAAAAACTCTATACCCATGAACTACCACATAGGCGGTAGTCTACTTAACACCAAAAGTGTGATAAGAGACCTTGGGACACAGGTGGATAGTAGTCTCTCCTTTGATAATCACATTGCCACAGTAGTCAGGAAATCCTTCTACGTGGCACACCTCATCACAAAAGGTTTCTCATCCAGGAAAAAAAGAGATCATTGTTCCCCCTCTACTAATCACGCATTAGACCCATTACAGAGTACAACACCCCTTTTGGTATGAACCTCACAAGACATCTACAACTGGAAAGGCCACAGAAATACCTCAAAAAGAGGATTACCGGCCTCAACCAGATGCCCTACGTAGACCGTCTCAAAAAACAGGGGTAAACTGGTGGGCTTGGTGGATGTTCATACTCATGTATGTATCTAGTGAGTTGAGACGTGGTACATGTTAAATGGATGTACATATATCCCTGAATTTGAATTTGTCAATTTTTTTTTACAGAATGGTGATTGACAAGTACTCTGTTGCATATCGCCTACTCAGAGGTGATCT
Source organism: Protopterus annectens (assembly GCF_019279795.1). NCBI lineage: Eukaryota > Metazoa > Chordata > Ceratodontiformes > Protopteridae > Protopterus > Protopterus annectens. The sequence continues at coordinate 1,449,224,001 of NC_056735.1, forward strand.
CTGCCTAATATACAAAGCTATGTCAAACCCAGAGCTGTTGGACATGCTCCACTTAAAGAAACCCCAATCCCTTCGAGCTACACGCTCTAGGGACCTAAACTTTGTCACCACAACAGAACATGCTGGAGGGATAGATTCCTGTCCCAGGGACTTCCCATACTCTGAAACAAACTACCTATCTGTATCAAACAAAGCTCCTCATTAGCACTCCAAGAAAAATCTTGATGATTGGATCGGAGATAGGAAATTCTCCCCGGGGATCACTTCTGTGGCTCTGCTTGACAGGGGCACAGGAAAATAATTTTCTTGGGTGGCAAAAGCCAGGGTACCATTTGGCTAGGCTTATATAGGCCCTACAGCCAATAGCCTAGTACCTACCTATGAACCTATAAGTGGGCCTCTCCTTGGCAGGTTCTTAGTTGCTGTCATCGTCCTTGTCAATCACCATTCTGTAAAAAAAATTGACAAATTCAAATTCAGGGATATATGTACATCCATTTAACATGTACCACGTCTCAACTCACTAGATACATACATGAGTATGAACATCCACCAAGCCCACCAGTTTACCCCTTGCCTTGAACACCTTCATGCACATCAAGAATTAACACTGAGTTTAGTTTGGGAACTTAATACCAAGTATATAGTTATCAGGTTTTCAAAGTACACCAAAAGCAGAGGCTGGCATATGAGGCACCAATATGCCAGTGGGATGAAGGGAGGGTGCTCCAGACCTTTCAAGGAGAGATAGCTCATGCATGAAATGATAAGATAAGAATTAATGTACTACATGTAATATACAGAACCTCCATGATGGGTCCTTTAATGTAAGCTGTAACCAACAGGGTGAAAGGAGTTAGAAGACCACAGAAGCAAAAATCTCAAAAAGATGAGTACTGGAGTACTGTTTTTCCAAATGAGGTCCAACCAAATGGCAAAATATAATGCTGTTGACAATACTCTTGGAAAGAGTCACTACAGAAACACCAAGTCCTTTCCTCCCTGGGACAAGGGAGATAACACTTTGTCTGCCTTACTGAACCTGAAATAACACTGTACATGCAGGGCATGAAGGGCACTCTATCCTTTGGTTTCTACCCAAACACAGAAAACAGGAAGAATACATCAGTTTAACAGCAATTCCAAAACAATCTTCAGAAGGAAACATGGATTCATCCTTGTAAAAGTTCTAGACAGGGTTTCTTAGACATCATGGTCTGAAATTTAGAGATCCTATGCACAGAGCTGAAGGCCACCTGGAAGACCATTTTCCAAGAAAATGACTTCAATAGTACCAAGCTTGCAGCTGAAACAGCATACAAGCCTCCCATCTAAAAAGGGTAAATCCCATGGAGGTGAGGTGTTCTTCAAATAAGGATATGCTTACAGCACTCCTTTAAGGAAATGAAATAACAGGTTCACCAGCAATAGGCCACAATCCTGTCCTTCCACAAGATCATGATGTGCAGAAACAGCTGACAAAATGCTCCAAGACTAACAGCGGAATACAGTCTGAGAAATGATGACTGGTAACAGGTTGACAGGTAGTAGAGGTATCACTACCAATCAAAATCAGTTTTCCCAGTTATGCCACAGCAGACCGACATTCAGTCATCTACAGCCCAGTTCGGGGGTTTTGTCTTTGGTTGTGGGTGTCTGACTGTAGGGAGTGTGGGAAAAAACTCTCCACAAAATACTGGGTGTTTTACCTGTGTGGGTGTGTTCACACCTGTGTGTGGAGATTGTTCATTTGCTGCTTCACTGTGTTTGCTGTTGTGTTCTGTGCTGCCTTTGTGTGATTTGAGCAGTGTAAATTTTCAGATATTTTCCAATATTAGGTGAAAATGAAAACCTATTAGGTTTCCTTTTGCAATCACTAGAGATTCGGTATTTAAGAATTCTGATGGATTGCACAGCCAATTACTTTTTTTTTTGTTTTGGTAAAGTGTATGTTTTGCAGCAGAATTGCCGACTATAATCAAGTAAACTGAACAGGGAGGTACAAGAAACCACACACTGAACTATTCCCGCTTGGGGCCACAGGCTAACTGAGTAGAAGACTTCCTGGCATCCTCAAAAACCTCCGAGACCACTGTAAAATCTTTTGATGACTTGTTGAATATGTATGTCATACTTTAGTTGGTCATCTATGATTACACCCAGACATTTAGCATGTGGTTCATCAGAGATAACTGTATTAAGAGAAGATACTATGAAGGTATTTTTATGTTGCTGTAGTGATTTGGGAAGGAAAAGGAAAAGTTATGTTTTTTTAGGACTGAGTAGTAGTTTATTGGTCAGCCATTTTTTGACTAAAAGGAGGGAATCTTGAGTACGAGCAAGTTGGTGGAGAAGGTTATCAGAGCAAGAGATATTAGTGGAGTCATCTGCATATTGTATTAGTGAGGAGTTAGGACAGGAAGTGTGTAGGTTATTTGTAACGATATTAAAAAGAAGAGGTCCAAGAACTGACCCTTGAGGGATACTTGTTTGGTCTGGGAGGAAGGGGGAGGAGGTGGAAAGCTATTTTGATGGACTGGAATCTACTGGAGAGGTAACTGGAGAAAGTACAGTTGTGTACACTTACCATAAATGTAGATATTTGAGTTTATTCACTGTTGCAGTTATCACATTTGGGTTATCTGCTTGCAGGTAGCCCTCAGTCGGCCTGATTATCAAATTCTTGGGTCCTGTGTCGGTTGCGGTCTCATCTTCCATGACGTCAGGTAGTCAGGAATATAAAGCATGCAGCCGACACCATAACATCAGTTTTTCTTGCCCCAGATGTCAGGTTCCCCCATAATGGGAAGCAATTACATACAAAGTTACACCTCCGACAAAAAAGCAAATACACCAAAAAGCTTTAAGCATAGTAAACAAGAATAGAGGTATAGTCAATAGAAATCAGGGGGCTGGAGGGAGGGTAACCAGGACTGCAACAGTGAATATACTCGAACATCTACATTTATAGTAAGTGTACACAACTGTACTATGTTCTTCGTGTCTCACTGTTGCAGTCATCACATTTGGGTAGATTCCCAAAGCTAAGGATGGGAGGAGGCAATTAGATAGCATTTGGACCAGCTAAAAGGCCCTGGAAGACTGCAGTGGCAAAGCCAGCTCTGGATTTAGAAAGAATTGGCAAGTGATGATGTTTGGGTATGTACAGAACTCCAGGTAGCAGCTTCTAGGATGTCCCTGGTAGGGACACCTCTGAGAATAGCTGTAGAGGTAGATGCAGCCCTGGTTGAATGTGGTCTTATCCCCTGTAGGGTAGGTTTTCCATGGTGCTTATAGCAGAAATTGAAATGGACAATGGCCTATCCACTTAGAAATGGTTTGCTTTGAAATAGCCTTCCCTTCTGCCCCTGCAGCAAATGTCACCAGCAGCTGTTCAGATTTCCTGAGAGGCTTAGTCCTGTCCAAGTAAAATCTAAGTTGTCTGTGCATGTCCAAGGAATGCAGTATTCATTCCCCTTTGTTGTGTGGATTAGAAAAGAAGGTTGGCAAATTAATGGACTGATTAAGGGCCACACTGGATACCATCCTGGGCATAAATGAGGGATTGGTCCTGAGGGACACACTGTCCGCATGAAAGATGATGAAGGGCTCCACTGCCATGAGGGGCTATAATTCAGACACCCTTCTTGCTGAAGTGATGGCTAGAAGGAAGGCTGTTTTCCAAGAAAGGAATTTCAACTCTGCATTTGAGGCTGGCACAAAGGGAGGAAGAGTGAGCTTTGCCAGTACAAAGGTAAGGTCCCAAGCTGGAGTAGGGGCTCTCCTGGGTGGTCTTAAGTTTTTGACCCCTCTGAGGAACTGCTTCAGCAGGGATGAGAGAAGAGGGGTGGTTCTGTGTTGTAATTTGCTGAAATGGCTGAGGCATGAAATTTGATGGAAGAAAACGAAAGGCCCTTGTTGTGAAGCATCTCAGTTAAGTATTGAAGAATATGGGGTAAATTGGATACTGCTGTGCCCATCCCCTGAGTCTGGCTCCAGGAACAGAATCCTTTCCATTTTTCAGCATAGGATTTTCTAGTACTAGGCCTCCTTGCCTCCAGAATGATATCCATCACTTGCTTACTAAGGGATGGTAACGGAGAAGTCAGGTAATAAACCAGGCTACAAGTTTCAGGGTTTGAAGCTGTGGGTGCAGAATCTGTCCCTTCTGTTGGGACAGCAGGGCAGGGGTCTGAGGCAGGTGCCATGGTGCCAGCAGTGACACACTGCGCAAGACGGGGTACCAGTGTTGGAGTGGCCAGTCCGGTGCAATCAGTATTGTCCTTGGTTTGTCCTGTTTGATCTTTAGTAGCACTTTGGAGAGGAGAGGCAGACGGGTAATGGCATAAACTGGTAGGTTTTCCCAGGTGAAGGACAGGGAATCCACTTTCTAAGCCTGTTTGTCAGGTGTCCTTGTGCAGAATTTGTCCAACTGGTTGCTCTGAGGGGAGGCAAACAGGTCTATCTCTGGGCTCCCCAATTTGTTTCTCAACATGTTGAATATCTTTGGTTCCAGTATCCACTCATGTGGGTCCATGAGATTTCTACTTAGGTCATCTACCAGTGTATTTAGCTTTCCTACCAGGAATTGAGCCTGTAGGTGCACTTGGTAGCTATAGCTGTGTTCCACATAGCCATGGCTAGTCTGCAGAGAGGGTATGAGTGGGTTCCCCCCTGCTTGTTTATGTACCACATAACAGTGGTGTTGTCTGTCTTTACCAATAATTGTCTTGGAAGAATGTGGTCCTTGAAGGCTGTCAAAGCATTCTGTACAGCTAACATTTCTTTTTGAATGATATGCAGGTGCATTTGACTTGGGTTCCATTTGCCCCGAAGGCAATGCCCTGCCACGTGAGCTCCCCCCATGCATAGTCTGATGTGTCTGTTGTTAGGATTTGGGCAGTAGGGGGTGGAGTGAATGGCAGTCCCTTGTTTTGGTGGCAGGACTCTGCCCACCAAAGGAACTCTATCTTTAGACAAGGTATGATGGGAATCATTGATTCTAGATCCTGAGAATGTTGACACCATAGGCTTTTTAGATACTATTGTAGTTTCCTCATATGCAGTCTTGCATATGGAATTAGTAGAATGCAAGAGGCCATGAACCCCAGTGCTTGCAGTATTTTCCTTCCAGATAGCTGGGACTTTGTGGCCAGTAGATTGAAGTAGGCTGTCCAATGAACTTGTTTCTCTGGCGTGAGGTAGGCCATCTGGGAAGTTGTACTCAAGCTTGCTCCCAGGAATACAATTTGTTGGCAGGGTACAAGATTTGATTTCTTTTTGTTTATGGTGTACCCCAGAGAAGTTAACAATTTCTTTACAAATGCCAGATGATTTAATAGTATGTCCTGGCTTTCTGCCTGAATCAGACTATCATCCAGGTATGGGTATATTTGAATATTTCTTTGCCTGCAAAATGCAATGACTGGAGCTAGGCACTTTGTGAATACCCTGGGCGCAGTAGATAAGCCAAAGGGCAGTGCAGAGAACTTATGGTGCATGTAACCTGCTCTAAAGTGTAGGTATCTTCTGCAAGATTCCCTTATTGGGATGTGCAGGTAAGCTTCCTTTAAATCCAGTGTTGCCAACCAGGCATTTTTGCCTAGCATGGGAAGCAGCTGATGAAGAGTTAGCATCTTGAATTTTGGGATTACCAAAAATGTGTTTAAGATAGACAGGTCCAGGATAGGACACCAGAAATTGTCTTTCCTGGGTACCAGGAAAAGTCTTGAGTAAAAACCTTGCTCCCATTCTTCCTCTGGGACAGGTTGAATAGCCCTGATGCTTAAAAGAGAGAGAACTTGCTTGCGAGCCTCTGCCCACTGATTTGGGGGTAGGTCTGGCCAACCATTTGGGGTTGGTAAGGAGTGGAAGTGGAATTTGTATCCTTGGGAAACTATATTTAGGACCCATTTGTCCCTGATAATAAGTTCCCAATTTTTTGCATGCAGGGCGATCTTTCCCCCTAAAGGAATAGTCAGTTGAGCAGAGCTTGGAAGGTTTAAAGTTAGTCATTGAGACAGTTAACCACAGGGGAGAGTCTTACTACTCCCTGCATTGGAAGTGGGAGCCCCCCACTGCTTAGTCCTGTGAGCACCCTGGGACTGAAGCCTGGGTGTTCTGCTGGTTCTGGGTTTGGACTGAGAAGGCCTGGAAGAGGCAGGAAAGGGCCAATTCTTAGAGGGCCAATGCCTACTAAACCTGGGGGGGGGGGCTGTACTTGCAGGAAATCTTTAACAGTTTGCATAGATTTAGCTTTTTCCACCATCTTTTAAGTACTTCTTCTGCTTTGTTGCCAAACAGGCAGTCTTGGTTTAAGGGAGCATCCAGTAATTTAGCTTTAACACGATCTGGCAAAGATTGCTTCTTAAGCCAAGCATGTCTTCTAAGTACAGACCCAGTGACAGCAGCCCTGCAAGATGCCTCTAATGAATCAAAACCACATTGCAAAGTATGTTTTCCCACTTGTTCAGTAGAATGCATTAAATCCTGTAATTATTTTCAGCACAGTCAGGAGTCAACATCATTTTCTGTTTAAGCAATCCAATAATATGCTGCTGACACTTCAACATATGAAACTGGCAGTTTAAGGCTCTAATGGCTAACATTGCAGAAGTGTATACCTTCTTACCCCATCTATCCAGCACCCTGGAATCTCTATCAGAGGGGGTAGGATTTTTGGCAGTAGTGGCCTTAATGCCTTTGGGTCCCTGTGAAATGGTCTCAGAATCCGCAGTAGGATTTTTAAAGAGGAACTTGTGAGAGTCAGGTACCCTGTAATACCCATCAGGCTTTCTGGGAGCAGGAGGTAAAGAGTCAGGGGCCAGGCTAGATTCTGAGAAGGCATCATCTACAATGTCCAGTACAGGAGTGATAGCTAAAGGCCTGTGTTAAGGCAGGAGTAAGAATTCCCTAAGCCTCTTTTTGGAGTCAGAGTAATCCTGGCTTTCCCAGTGGAAATGCTCCCTAAGAGTATGCAAGGTTTCACCAAAAGAGAAATCCTCTGGAGGGAAAGCAGAGGGAATGGAGTCCTCTGCATCAGAATCCTCATAGGTAGATAAGGGCAAATCCTGGTCATCAGAAAAAATAGAAATTTCAGAATCCTGATCAGAAGAATCAGAAGGAAAATCAGTTCTAGGTCTCTTAGAGGGAGAAGGGTAGCTTCCCCTGATTAGACTAATAAGGTCTTCAGACATTCTTATCATTTGTTTTTTAGGCATAGGGGCCTGACCATGTGGTCTGGGCGTAAGTTTTCTGGGTATGGATCAAGTTTTAGGCCTTGAGGAAGAAGATGGCGTTGGTTTAATATGCAAATCAGTAGACCTGAATACACCCTCAGAAGCCAGTGCCTGCACAGCGGCTCTTGACCCATCCAAGGTAGAGACATCCGCAGGTTACACAGTCGAAGAAGCATCTCGCGGCATACCGGACTCCGAATGGGTCTCAGTAGAGGCATGCAAATCTGAAGTAGCGGGTATCAGGGGCTGCAAAAGCGCCTCACTGAGTACCGGCAAACTGGCGACTACCTTAGGAGAAGCGTAGTCAGCTGCTTTGGACCTATGCGGTCTGTCTCTGTCTTTATCTTTGCGTTTTTTTGGAATGTCGGTAGTCGGGTAGCTTACCAAAGCCATTTCTGGATAATTGAACAGAGTACCAAACTATTTAGATGCGGAAATGAACCAACGACAAATAGTACGAGGTTTGAATAAGGCACAAAACCGACAGCGAGGTACGTCGTGGTCTGGGCCTAGGCAAGGAATGCAGTACGAATGAAAATCTTTATGAGGTATTTGCTTTCCACAAGAAATACAATTGTTAACTTTTACTGACATTGGTTTAGAGCAAGAAAAAGGTTCCCCAACGGAGCACTTAGCTTAGTTGAAGACTTCGTATCTGAAACTCGAAAATGAAAATTTCAGGAGTCGGCCAACCGGCACTTGCGAACTGCTTCTGCTTCGGGCAACGCACGGCAAGAAAGAATAATGTAACGGCGTCGGCTGCATGCTTTATACCCCTGACTATCTGATGTCATGGAAGATGAGACAGCAACCGATGCAGGACCCAAGACTTTGATAATCAGGCCGATGAGGGCTACCTGCAAGCAGATAACCCAAATGTGATGACTGCAATAGTGAAACATGAAGAACATCCATAGTTTAGTAGAAAAGAAGATGTTTAGGGAAGAAAATTTTGAGAGCAGTAGGCTATAGGAAACTGTGCTGTAGGCTTTAGATAGATCAAGGAAGAGCCACGAGACTAGTACGTTATTGTCCCGTGCTTTGATGATATTCTGTGTAAATGAAATGAGATCAGTAAAGGTGCTGTGGTGAGGACGGAAACTGTGCTGGGTGGGAGTTAACAGGTCGTCTTGTATGATGTGTTTGAGAAGCTGGTTATAAATACATTTTTCTAGAATTTTGGATAAGAGGGATAGTATGGCGAATGGTCTGTAGTTGATTGGTTCAGCTGAATTGCCACCTTTGTGGAGTGGTAGAACATAGGATTTTTCCACGTCAGGGACTGTGCTCTCTAGAATTGACATGTTTACTAACATGGAGACTGGCTGTGCAACAGAGTTAGCTACAAGTTTAAGGAATAGAGGAGGTAAGTTGTCAGCAGAGGGGGAGCAGCTTTTCAGTTTGGTAAGAAGAGATTTGATGTATGCAGTAGGGACAGGTTTAAGACAAAACTGGGTGGAATAGGTAGAGGGATGGGGACCAGATGGGGACAGGGAGGTGTTGTCAGGTTTAGTTAACTTTTTTATAGAGTCAATGAAGAAGGAATTAAGAAAGGAGGCAATTTCTGTTGGTGAACTGCTAGGACAGAGGCTTGGGGTAGAAGGGTTGAATGGATATAACCGAGTTTGCTGATACTATTCCAAAACTTTTTGTGTTGGAGTTGGGGTTATCTAGTGTTTTTTGATAGTACTGTTTTTTGTCCAGATCAACTTGTTTCTTGGTTAGGTTCGTAAGTTCTCTACAGGTTTGGAGATGGCAATGGGAGTTTGTTTTTTTTACAGGTTTTCCAGGCACTGTCTCGTTTAAGCATTAGTATACAGCTGGACTGAGTTAACCATGGAACAAAAAGTTTGTTTTTGTTCTTATTTTTCTAGTAGGGGCTAGGTGTTGTTAAATTTGGAGGCAGCCTCACTGAGAGGGAGGGCGTAGAGTAAAGGACTAGTTAATGGAAGAGAGAAGATTATTGAAGGTATCTGGGCATAAATTAGAGAGATTATGGCTGTCTTTGTATTGGTGAGGCTTCAGCAGATGAGGTGAGTGTCGTAACATGTGGGTAGGGAGATGGTTACTGAGGGAGTCAGGTAGAGTAGTGGCATTGTGATACAGAATGTTTTAAATACTGAGGGAGAGTATTTTCAAGGCTTTTGTGAGGTTGAGGAGTTTGGATAGGTGGTATAGGGAGCAAGAAGGGAGAACGGTTAGGTAATGTAGTGGGAGTGTTAGAGTTGTGAGTATGGGTACCTGTGGTTAGGTTGGAGGGTGGGCCAGGGTTGGGGTGAATATCGCTGGCCAGCAGAAGGCTTGGAAAAGAGGGTTTGAATGCTGTGGTAAGATGGCTGTAGAACAGAAGTTTGGTTTAGGTTTTGTGGGGGAAGAGGGAGGGAGAAGTATTTTGCATTTATGTAAGAGTTAGAAAGTGAGCAAACAGTGAGGAAGCTACTGAGACGTTTATAGAGGTTAGTGGATTGTAGTGATTGAGGGAGATAGTAGAAGAAGAGTGGGAGTGGTGGTAGTGGGAGTGATAGGAGTTGGAGTAGAAGGAGGGGAATTAAGTAGGATGAGTAACACTGCATACTGAGGGAAAGAAGTGAGGGTAGTTGAGAGTTAATTAGAGTAATAGGGTGAAGGAAGTAGTTTTGAGTGACTGGATAGCTAGGACTGACTGGAAGGAGGAAAATGAGCAGTTATGGGGGTGTGGTTAATTAAACTGATTATATAAATTTGAAGAAAGTGGGGGTGGGTGGGGATGGGGATAGGGTAGGGGAGAGGAGTGAGCCTGAGCTAAGTGAGGGTAAACAGATTGGGTTGAACCAGGACTTGAAGAAAGCTGTGAGATGAGAAAAGCAAATCAACCAGCTAGCCCAGGTCAGTACCTAAAGGTGTCTTTTTATCTATGTGAACTCAAAAGCAGATGTATGCAGAATGCATTGTAGGGCATCAGGGAGGTAGAATATACAATAATTGGAAAACTTTGGAAAGCTGTATATTTTTGTTACAATAAAGTTGAGGAAAAGGGAAGAAAGGGGTCCAGTAGTGTGCACAGCAGAAGAACCAATGGGAGTACCAGACAGAGATTATGCAGTAAAATCCCTGTTATCCGGGACTCAAGCAACTGGCAACTCTAGCAACCGGCATTTGATTGGCTTGCATACTGACATACAAGCCAATCAAAAATAGCAAAGCATATCTCAAGCAACCAGAATATACACTTAACCAGCATCTACCAATCCCCACGGGTGCTGGTTAAGTGAGAGTTTACTGCATTAGACCTACATTGCTCACAGTCGGTTGATAAAAGTAGGACTTGCAGTAGCTTTTTCCTGGTTTGCACAGGGTTATGTGTTCTTGTATGTAGGCAGTTGCCTCAGTGTTTTCTTTTGTTGGACTTCTGAATGTGGTTAAGGGACTGTAGGGAAAGAGAGAGAGAGAGAGAGAGAAATTTAATATGAAGCCAAAAAAGGTGGCAGGTGAAGTAAAAAAATGTGGGAATAAGAGACAGACAACAAAAAACACTATGTATGTAGTTTAGCTAAGCAGTACTTAATCAAACAAATTAGTTAAGGAACAAGCAGTGATAATTAATAAGAAAGTCACCCTGTTCAGTAATATAAAATTCAGTCCATCACCACCTTAATTTCATAGAATTCATTGCCAGTACACATTTCCAGCTATTTGTTGCTACTTAGTAATACATGCCAACAGAACTGAGCAACATGGTGGCAGGACATAAAATTACAGTAAAATCACTCAGTTTCCACACAATACAGTCAGAGAATAGGCACTCAAATAAGATAAGTAGTAAAATATAACACAAATTGAAACAGCACGCTGATGGACTAAACAACATGGTGGCCGAACACCAATGAGAGCACTCAGTTGCAATTTAAAAGCAATAACAGCAATGTGCTCTAGTAAGCTGTTTAACAAAATCAGACTAAGTCAAGCTGAAACAGTGCATTTCCAAAATGTAAACAGTAACATGTAGTAAGTTTAACAGTAAAAGGTCATTACTTCCTTAAAGTAATTAAACCTACAACTGCACATTAAATAGGAAATGAACAAGACAGCATAGAATTTTCACAGGTGGAGTTATAGAACAAGAACATGGGGGGCTATGAATCAGGACTTTAACTTGCTTTTCTCATCTTACAGCTTTCTTTAAGTGTTTAAGTACTATATATCTGCAAATTTTGCACAATTCAAGTAAGCTTTTCATACCTAAGCATGCCTTCTTTCTTCAGTCTACATAAACATGCGAAATGATGCACATACCAATGTTTGTCTTTTCAGCAAAGGAGCATCTCCATCAAACACAAAAATAGGCCGAATCCTAAAGAAAAGCAGCTTGCAGAGTCGATGGAACAGAACAAGGAGGTGGGCATTCTGTATGGCATTGCCATGGCGGTCTCTTGCACCTTTAATTGCTTGATTTAACCAAATGCTAATATCTGAAAATAAAGCTCAGGAAAATATTATTAAGAATTACGAGTAATAATATAACATTATTGCAAAATGCAGTCAACACTTCAAATCTGTTCTCCCTTTCTCACGCTAGCTCACTCACTTCGTCTATATATAACAAGAGATATATAAATACACACACACATATGTGTATACACACACACACACACACACACACACACACACACACACACACACACACACACACACATTCCCTCTCTCTCAAATATGAAATGTCTTTGTCTCTTGCACACACTGTACACATATACATAGGTTCATAGGTGTGTACTAGGTGAATAGCCCTGGGACTTTTACAAGCCTAACCATAGGATTACCCTGGCATACCACCTGACCTTAGTTCCCAGTGCCTCTGTCGAGTAGAGCCACTGGAGTTATCCCTGGGGTGAATTTTCTGTTTCCCATCCACTCATCAAGATTTCCCTTGAAGAGGGTCAAGCAAGGTGCTCTGCTTGACATGTATGGGAAGCCTGTTCCATAGCATGTGCAGTCTCTGCGATATGAACCTGTCCCTCCAGCATGTTCTGTTAATTGTGGTAATGAGGTTGAGGTCTCTGGAGCGTGTGGTATGGAGGGATTGGGATTTCTTTAGATGTAGCATTTCTAACAGAGCTGGGTCAGACATGGCTTTGTAAGTCAAGCAGAGATCACCTCTAAGTAGGCGATATGATACAGAGAATAGATGGGAGTTTTTTTAGTCTGTCCATATAGCACAAGTATTTAAGGCCTAGGATCCTCTTTGTGAGGTACTTTTGCAGCCTCTCCAGTTGTTGCGGGTGTCTAGTGAAGTACATGCCAAATGGGGCATTGTACTCAATGATTGGCCTAATGAGAGGAGAGTAGAGGGAGACAAAGACCTCTTTCTTCTGGGATGCAAAACCCTTAGCAATGAGATGTGCCACACAGAAGGACTTTCTGATCACAGTGGCAATGTGGTGATCAAAAGAGAGGTTGCTGTCAACCTGTGTTCCCAGATCACTTATAACGCCTTCTGTGTTCAGTGGACTACCATCAAAGTTGTAATTCATGGGAACCAGCTTTTTCGCCAAAGGGGATGATGACATTTTTTTGGCATTGACCTTAAGGCCATGGTTCTGACACCAGTCGCTCTCAGTGAGGCCATTCTGTAGTATGTCAACATCACTTGGGGAGCTAATAATAGCTCCCAACCTGCAATCGTCTGCGAACTTGGTTAGCCAGAGTCACTTCGTGTTGGCCTGGACTTCAGAGAAGTAGATGCCAAACAGGAGAGGACCCAAGACTGAACCCTGTGGGACTCCACTCAGCTTTGGTTGAGTGGCACACTGTTTAGGAGGGTAAATATCACATAGTCGAAGTTACGCAACTTCGAACACCTAATGGTCGAACCATTATGTTTGAAATTACATAACTTTGACTACCTAAAAAAAAAAAACACACACAACAGACAAAATAAACTGTTGTAAGCAGGGGGCAAGCCTCCCTGCACCCCCCACACCCCCCGCTACTTAAATATACTAACTCCAAGATTGCACCATATTGAAGTGAATGGAAACCTCCACCTATTGAGATTTCCAGTCACACGCTCAAACTTTTACAAATCCGAACATATGGTCTCAACCATATGTGGTTCGAACTTGTAAAAGTTTGATGACGTGATAGTTACCCGTTTAGGAGAGTTATTGGTATTATGATTAGTGTTGTGTTGTGGTGATTGAGTGTGTTTCTGCCTTGGAGGTCTGGGTAGATTTTTACTGAGAGCCTCCGTGAAGGTGGGTGTGTGGTTTGTGTTTCTGTGTGAAAGCAGTGCTGGTGTGTGTTCTGGAGGGCTGTGTGTTCCATGTGGTGTGGTGCAAGTATTGACCTTCTCCTCTTGACCAGCTACTCCGGTTTTGGCTGGAGAGTGCGTGGCTTCCAATTTGGATATACAAGTGCATCTCTCGCAAGTCTGAGTGTTGAAAGGCAAGAGGACAGGGTTGTCGGTGCACATGAGGCAGTTGTTACATTGCCTCAGGAAGGCCATGTTCACCAGGTTAATAGGAGGAAAGCATAGGGAACTGACCTTTAGACATGCCTGGAGGGGTGGGCATTGATAATACTACTGGATCTGTTTCCTTTTAGAACATTTAGTACTGGAAGCACTTTTGCGTGCTACAATAATTGCTACAAGAAGTCTGGTAAAGTGCTAGACTAATAAGCCAGTATAAGTGCAGGACAGGAGAGAACTAGTAAATCTAAGGGGAAAAACTGAAGAGCAGACTCTGGCACCGCTCAGAAGTTTACAAACAGTCCTGGATATAGCAAGTCTGTATCTGGACTATACTAATTACAGGAAAGGCGGGAAACAAGCGGAAATGCGGGCTTTTAAATCAGAAAGTAGAGAGAGATGGAAAAACTGTCCAAACTGCCAATAAAGTACAATTTTTGGGCCAGGAGCCACTCCAGTTGTGGTAGATAGGCTACCTAGTGCTTACCACTCCCACTGATAAGCTAGAAGGCTTTCCTCCAACAGAGAAAGGCTTGGGGGCTCAGAAGCTTACAAACAGTCTTGAACATAGCAAATCTGTATCTGGACTAGTTACAGGAAAGAGAGGAAACAAGCGCAAAAATAGGCTTTTAATCCAGAAAGTTGAAAGAGATGGAAAAAACTTCCCAAAAGGCCAATAAATCACAATATCTGGGCCAGAAACCACTCCTCTTGTGCTAGATAGACTACCTAGTGCTTATCACTCCCACTGAAAAGCTGGAAGACTTCCCTCCAACACAGAAAGGCTTGGGCGGCTCAGAAGCTTACAAGCAGTCTTGGATACAGCAACTCTGTATCAGAACTAGACTAGTTACAGGAAAGGGGGAAACACATGCAAATGTGGGCTTTTAAATCACAAAGTTGAGAGAGATGGAAAAACTTCCCAAATGGCCAATAACTGCAATTTCTGGGCCAGAACCTCTCATTTTTTATTTAATTATTTTACATTTGTTAACCGGGAGAGTCCAACTGGATATATGTCCATTTTCAGTGGATGCCCAGGGATTAAAGCTCCAGAGTAGCAAAATCATTAAAAAGAGAAATACATGTTAACCAAATGGTTCAACTAAACAATATATAGAGTACACAGTCTTTATACTTCTTATAGAAGTATAGTACATATAGGATAGTGAGTTAACCAAAGAGTGTATTTGCCAACATTCACAGGCTACATTAATATATACATGTTATAGAGTTGTTTACTGCGGTGGTGGTGGTGCTGCGGTAGCATTGTCGCCTCACAGTAAGACGTTGTCCTGTTCGATTCTCAGCTAAAGCGTCTTCTGTGTGGAGACATGCGTGAATGGGCGTACCTTTGTTGAAGGTTGTGCATCAGAGCTGGCAACTCGGCACGTAAAAATCTATTGCCAATCATTAGCTGACCGGAGTTCCGCTGTGGCGACCCCTAACCGGGAAAAGCCGAAAGACACAACATAGAGTTGTTTAACAGCAAGTATAGCAGGAAGATAGAGTAGATAACTTCCATAACTCATTTCTACACATGAGAGGCATGCTATGTCCTTTAGGTTTCTTTACAGTGTTCAATGATACTATTACCCCATGCAGACATTACAAAAGCAGTAGATTAGCTGTTACTCTAGTTGCTGGAGACAGAGACATACGAGTTACTATCTAAGGGTAGTACAGGAACATAATCTGTGACTCAAAATGTGTGTTTTGAGTAGTTTTTTGAATTGGGTGGTGGAGTTGTTATTTATTATGTGGGCTGGAAGGGAGTTCCAGATTTTAGAGATGAAGTGGCTATAAACAGATCTACCTGCCTCATTTTTAAAGTTTGTTACCTTAAGGAGGTGTTGGGTACTTGATCTCAGGAATCTGATAGTGGTGTAAGACTGGAGTAGTTGCTGCAGGGCTGGTGTGTTGCCTGGATGATGTATTACTTTGTAAGCAAGTGCTCTTAAGTGGTAGGTAGGTTACCTAGCGCTTACCACTCTCACTGATCAGCTAGCAGGCTTCCCTCCAACACAAACAGGCTTGGGGGGCTCAGGAGTTTACAAACAGTCCAGGATAAAGTAAATCTGTATCTGGACTAGACTATTTACAGGAAATGGGGAAACAAGTTTAGAATTTTTTTTCTAAAGTGGAAAAGGAGAAAGCTGGAACAGAAGATAATTCAAGGTTAAGAATCTAAGTGGGTTGGCCTTCTCAAATCTTCTCTCACTATTAGGCAAAATGAACTAATGACACTAGAAAGAGAGGAGTGTCCCAGATCAAATATACAGTATAGGCGGGCAACTGCAAAGCCACCAAGTACAAGAACAAGACAACAATTGGGGGGGGGGGCTATTACAGCTACTAGCTGTAGCCACTAAATGAAAGTTTTAAACAGATAAAGGAGAAAGGAAACTCTAGAGAATGCTTTTAACTGCAAACATTCAGTTAAATGATACCTGACTAGAACAAAGACACCTCAAAAAAATGCAGAGAAAAGCATGGATAGAGCACTCACAAACAGAAAATACAACTCTCAGTATGAAAAAAACAGTTAAGTAATTCAGTAAACATGCAATTAGAGTAATGAAACAGTATCTAGCAATGAAAAACAATTAAAACAGTATAAAACAGTACATAAATGCAGTGAAACAGTAAAAAAAAGTTTTACAACAGTGCAAAATGTAGTAGATTAACTGTATGGCCCAATTATAAGCATTACATAAGTGCAATTCAATGAAATAAGTGTAAGAAATACTTACTCTGCTCTTGGAATCTTAAGGAATCTCTGCTTAGTCCCAGTAATGAATCAACACCCACAGCCTGGTAAATACAAGCCAAAACATCAGCCCTGGCAAGTCTTGAACTCAGGACCCCGCACACCATAGCCACAGCAATTTACCACTAAGCCATCTGAGCTATATATATATATATATATATATATATATATATATATATATACACACATATATACACACATGCATATATACATACACACACACACACATACACACATATATACACACACACATATATATATATATATATATATATATACACACACACACATACACACATATATTTATATATATATACATACACACACACATATATATACATACATATATATATATATATATATATATATATATATATATATACATATACATGCATATACACACACACACACACACACACACACACACACACACACACACCATACCCATGTTAGCATTCAGGATTGTTCACTTGCACAGAATATGGACTCTCCCTCTCTGGACATGTTTGGCGCATATCAGCATGTGTTAGGAAGTGAAAGGATGTAGTCATAACTGGACATCCTATAATCATGACTGTGAGCAAGAAAAGGAGAGTAGTACTGCTGGAAATGAATTACTCTTCAAATCTTGACAAGTACTTTTACGTGGTAAACCAGCTTTTATAAATTTCACCAAGATAACACTGATAAATTGACTGTACTTTATATATAAAGGAAAAAGGTAAATTAAATAAAAAAGAAGTAAAACAGAAGAAGAAAACTGAGTGCTCAAGTCCCAGGATAAAAAGTGCAAAATCCTGTGTGTGCACACTGTTGCCAGACTGGGAAAAAGACAATGCAGAGTCCTCAGGATATGGAAACATTTCTACAAGAGAATTAGCCAGGGTTAGGGGGACTGTGGCTGCTCTTTGTTGGAAGTAGAAATCAACAAAAACTGACAGGCCAAGGAAAAAAGTCATAGAGATAACAAAATGGACTGTTGAGGATAATAAAGTAATTCGGTATTGTGACTATTATGCAAAAAGCCCAGAACTGCTAAACAGAGGCTATTTAGAAACATTAAGAGAAAAATTAGAGGGAAGAAAAAATGCTTACTCAAGAAAAGATGCCAGAAGCTACAAAAAAAAATGCTCCTTAATGCAATGAAAAACATTATTTAGATGAAGCAACATTGGGCCGCCTGGAAAAAGAAATGACAGAGGAAATAGAAACAAAAACAGAGGTTTTGAAAGGTATATAAAATAAACATTCAAAGAGATCTAGTACTATGCAAAGGACAAAGTCAAACTGATCATACAGAAATAGCATCTCCAGAGTACTTGAAGAAAAATGCAGGCAAAAGTACCTGGATATGGAAAATTTCACAATATAAGACTGCAAAAGGGGAATGTAGAAAGGAAGAGTAGTAAGGTAGAAATTAAATAAAATCTGAAATAATAGCCTATCTGTGAAATGAAGGGTTTACAGTGGAAAGTCCAAAACAGCCAGTGTGGCAACAAAATGGAATAATGGGTCCCCAAATTGAGCAGAAGTGGGTAGTGTAGGATGTCTCTGAAGAGGATTTGCCATAGGGCAATGCTTTGGAGCCTCCTGAAGCAGACTCACAAGAAAGTCCAATAAGTTGCACAGCAAAGGAAGGAGCATAACACAGTGGCAACTCTGACACAGGTAATATTGCTGTGTGACGGGCCAATGGGTTCCTATGAGGAGGAGGAAAGTACAGTTGTGTACACTTACCATAAATGTAGATGTTAGAGTGTATTCACTGTTGCAGTCATTACATTTGGGTAATCTGCTGGCAGGTTGCCCTCAGTCGGCCTGAATAACAAAGTCTTGGGTCCTGCTTCGGTTGCTGTCTCCTCTTCCATGACGTCAGGTTGTCAGGGGTATAAAACATGCAGCCGACACCATTTTATTCAGTTTTTCTTGCCCAAGATGTCAGGTGCCCCCAAATGGGGAGAATATATATATATATATATATATATATATATATATATATATATATATATATATATAAACAGTAAATATATAAATGCACTTTTAGAAAAATAAACTTTACCTTCAACTAAAAGCAAAATACACCACAAAGGCTTTTGAGCATAGTGAAGGAAAGAAAAAGTATAGACTGGGGGATGGCGGGTGGGTAATCCGGACTGTAACAGTGAATACACTCGAACATCTACACTTATGGTAAGTGTACACAACTGTACTATGTTATTCGTGTTTCACTGTTGCAATCATTACATTTGGGTAGAATCCCAAAGCTATGGATGGGAGGATGGAACTAAACTGCATTAGGAGCAGCTATAAGGCCCTGCAGGACTGCAGTGGCAAAGCCTGCCCTGGATTTGGAGGAGAGAGGTAAATGATAAAGCTTTGTGATGGTATGAACAGAGCTAGCAGCTTCTAGAATGTCTTTGGTTGGGACCTCTCTGAGAAAAGCTGCTGAAGTAGAGGCAGCCCTGGTGGAATGTGATCTGATCCCCTTGGGCACAGGTTTACCATGGTGCAAATAGCAGAAACGAATGCAGTGGCTTATCCATTTAGAAATAGTCTGCTTTGATATAGCCTTCCCCTCTGATCCTGCAGCAAATGCTTCCAGTAGCTGCTCAGACTTTCTTAGAGATTTGGTCCTGTTTAAGTAGAATCTTAGTTGTCTGTGTACATCCAATGAATGCAGAATCCGCTCCCCATTGTTCTGCGGATTTGGGTAAAATGTTGGCAGGTGAATGGTCTGGTTAAGAGCCACACTGGATACCACCTTAGGCATGAAAGAAGGATTGGTCCTGAGGGACACCCTGTCCGGGTAAAATATAAAAGGCTCCACTGCCATGAGAGCCTGTAGTTCTGAAATCCTTCTTGCTGAAGTGACTGTCAAAAGAAA
Source organism: Protopterus annectens (assembly GCF_019279795.1). Classification (NCBI taxonomy): domain Eukaryota; kingdom Metazoa; phylum Chordata; order Ceratodontiformes; family Protopteridae; genus Protopterus; species Protopterus annectens. Next base: position 1,449,243,338 of record NC_056735.1, read on the forward strand.
AGCTGTTTTCCACGATAGAAATTTTATATCCGCAGTAGCTGCTGGCTCAAAAGGGGGCAGGGTGAGTTTTTCCAGCACAAAATTGAGGTGCCATGCAGGAGTTGGTGCTCTTCTGGGAGGCCTTACATTTTTGGCCCCTCTAAGATACATTTAAGCAGTGGATGTGAAAAGAGGGGAGGCTCTGTGTTGTAATGAGCCGAAATGGCAGAGGCATGGATTTTTATTGAAGAAAAAGATAGGCCCTTGTCAAGCATCTCAGTTAAATATTGTAAAATCTGAGGAATATTGGGCTTTGTTGTGTCTATTCCTTGTGCTTGGTTCCAAGCACAGAATCTCTTCCATTTCTCAGCATAAAATTTTCTAGTACTAGGCCTTTTGGCTTCCAAAATGGCATCCATCACAGATTTACTGAAAGGTGTGGTTTGAATAATCAGTTGATTAGCCATGCTGCAAGGTTCAGAGTTTGGAGCAGAGTGTACAGAATTTGAAAGTTCTGCTGAGACAGTAGATGAGGTATTTGAGGCAAGTACCATGGAGGAAGGTGTGACTTGTTCCTTAGAAGCAGGTACGAGTGCTGGCGAGGGCAGTCTGGAGCAATTAGGATCATTTTTGGTTTTTCCTGTCTGACTTTCAGTAAGACCTTGGAGAGAAGACGCAGAGGGGAAAAGGCACAGACTGATAGGTTTTTCCAGCTGAAGGATAGAGCATCTACATTCCATGCTTTTTTGTGAGGAGTTCTTGTGCAGAATTTCTCCAACTGATAATTTTGAGGAGAGGCAAATAGATCCATTTCTGTGTTAAGATGCTGAATAATTGTGGATCCAGTTTCCATTCGTGCGGGTCCATAAGATTTCTGCTTAGGTCGCCTGCCAGAGTATTTTGCTTTCCTGGCAGGAATTGAGCTTGGAGATGTAATTGGTAAGTCAAGGCTGTGGCCCAAAAGGTCATGGCTTGTCTGCAAAGGGGGTAGGAATATGTACCCCCCCCCTGCTCGTTTATGTACCACATAACTGTGGTGTTCTCCGTCTTTATCAGTGGTTGTCCTGGATGAAACAAGTCCTTGAAGGCTGTCAGAGCATTCTGAACAGCTAGCATTTCTTTCTGGTTGATATGTAGATGAATTTGGTTTGGGCTCCATTTGCCCTGAATGCATATCCTTGCCAGGTGGGCCCCCCAAGCATAGTCTGATGCATCTGTAGTTAGAGTTTGGGTGGCAGTCCCTTGTTTTGGTGACATGTCTCTGCCCACCAAAGAAACTCCTGTTGTAGGCAGGGAATGAGAGGAATCATTGTTTCCTGGCTGTGGCAATGTTGACTCCATAAACTTTTTAGGTACCACTGAAGTTTCCTCATATGCAGTCTCGCATATGGAATTAGTAGAATGCAGGATGCCATGAACCCCAAAGCCTGCAGAATTTGTCTTGCAGATAACTGGGTTTTTGTTGCCATTTGTTTGAAGTATGTTGTCAGTTGCCTTTGTTTGTCTGGTGTGAGGTAAGCCATCTGGGCAGTTGTATTCAAGCTTGCACCCAGGAATGTAATTATTTGAGAGGGTACCAGTTGTGATTTCTTTTTGTTTATGGTGTACCCTAGGCATGCAAGAAGCCTTTTTACAAACGCCAGATGTTCAAGAGTGTCCTTGTCCTCTGCTTGAATGAGACAATCATCCAGATAAGGATAAATTTGAATGCTTCGTCTGCAGAATGCAATTACTGGTGCCAGGCACTTTGTAAAGACCCTGGGTGCAGTAGATAAGCCAAAGAGCAGTGCAGAGAATTGGTAATGCAAAAAACCTGCTTTGAAGCAGAGGTATCTTCTGCATGATTTCCTTATTGGGATATGCAGGAATGCACTAACCAAGCTTTCTTGCCTAGCATAGACAGTAGCTGTTGTAAAGTCAGCATTTTGGAATGTCCAGGAACGTGTTCAGAATTGATAAGTCCAGTATTGGATGCCACAAATTGTCTTTTCTGGGTACCAGGAAAAGTCTTGAATAAAAACCTTATCCTTTTTCCTTTTCTGGTACCAGTTGAATAGCCCCCATATCCATGAGGGACATGACTTGTTTCTAGGCCTCTGCCCACTGGTTTTCTGGCAGATCCGGCCATCCATCTGGAATTGGCAAAGTATGGAAATGAAATCTGTACCCATTGGATACTATGTTTAATATCCACTTGTCCTGGGTAATTAACTGCCAATTTTGAGCATGAAGTGCTAGTCCCCCCCCCCAAGGGGGCTGCCGAAAGATAAGTGCTTGGTGATGGTAGAGAAAAGTCAATGAGACTGCTTACTGTAGGGTTGTGCTTTGTTTCCTCCAGATTTGGAGGTGGAGGCACCACATTGCTTTGACCTGTAAGAACCCTGTGATTGGTATCTGGAGCCTTTTGAGCACCTGGATTTGCCCTGAATGGCTCTGTTAGACACAGGAAAGGACCAATTTTTAGTAGGCCAGTGCCTACTGAACCTGGGTGGCTGCACTTGCAAGAAATCTTTTACAGTTTGCATAGATTTAGCTTGGTCTTCCATTTTCTTTAAAACCTCTTCTGCCTTATTACCAAACAGAGTTTCATGCTGCAAAGGGGCATCCAACAATTTAGCTTTAACATGACTAGGCAGATTTTGCTCCTTGAGCCAAGCATGCCTTCTAATCACAGATCCAGTAACAGCGGCCCTACAAGAGGCCTCCAAGGAATCAAAACCACATTGCAAAGTATGCTTTCCAACCTGTTCTGCTGAATGCAATAATTCCTGTAACTATTTTCCACACAGTCAGAAATCAACATCATTTTCTGTTTCAGTAAGCCCATAACATGCTGTTGATATTTAAGCATATGAAACTGGCAGTTTAAAGCCCTGATTGCCAAGGTTGCAGACGTATAAACTTTCTTACCCCATCTATCCAGCGACCTGGAATCTCTATCAGAAGGGTAGGATTTTTGGCTGTGAAGTCCTTTACACTCTTGGGACCCTGAGAAATAGTCTCAGGATCAGCAGCAGGATTTTTGAAAAGAAATTTGCGGGAGTCAAGAACCCTGTAATATTTGTCTGGCTTACTAGGAGCCAGAGGCAAGGAATCAGGAGCCATGCTTGATTCCGAGAACACATCAACAATGTCTAATATAGGGGGTATTGCCAAAGGCCTATTCTGAGGAAGAAGGAAATCCCTAAGCCTCTTTTTTGATTCAGAGAAGTCCTGACTCTCCCAGTGAAAATGTTCCCTTAAAGTATGCAAAGTTTCTCCAAAAGGGTAATCCTCAGGAGGAGATGCAGATGGGATAGATTTCTCTGCATCAGAATCCTCATAGGGTAGAACAGAAAATTCCTGATCAGAAGAGGAATCAGAAGAAATGGAAACCTGATCTGAAGATTCATAATCAGTGCCTTGCCTAGGCCTCTTCGCGGGGGGGGGGGTGTTGGGAACCCCTGATCAAGGTAATTAAATCCTCAGCAATTTTGATCATCTGCTTTTTTAGGCATAGGGGCCTGAGCACGTGGCTCATGTGTTGGTTTTTTAGACATAGAAGCTGTTTTTGACCTTGTTTTTGTTACTGGCGTCAGTTTAATATAGAAATATTGAGGCCTGAAAACACCCTCAGAAGCCGGTGCCTGCTCAGTGGCTGCGGACCCATCCAAGGGAGAGACATCCACGGGTTCAATACTCGGAGAATCCCGCGGCATACCAGACTCCGAATGGGTCTCGGTAGAGGCCTGTGACTCAAAAGTAGTGGGTATCAGGGGCTGCGAAAGCACCTCACAGAGTACCGGAGACTGGCTTAGGAGAAGCTTCGCCGTTGGTTTTGGACCTCGACAGTCTGTCTCTGTCTTTTTCTATGCATTTTTTGTGGACTCCAGTAGACGGATTGCTAACCGACGACATTTTAGGATAATTAAATCTTGAACCAAAATATTTAGAAGCAAAAATATACCGACGCTTAATAGTGTGTTGGTTAAATCTAGCACAAAACCGACAGCAAGGCACGTTGTGCTCAGGGCCTAGGCAAGGAATACAGTACAAATGCAAATCCTTATGAGGTATTTGTTTCCCAAAAGTAATGCAATTATTAACTTTTACTGACATCGGTAAGGAGCAAGAAAAAGTTTCCCCAACGGGGTGCTTAGCTTTAGTTTGAAAACTTTGGTTCTGAAACTCGAATACGAAAATTTCAGGAGTCTGCCGACCGGCACTTGTGAACTGCTTCTGCTTCGGGCACTACGCGGCAAGAAAGACCGAAGAAAATGGCATCGGCTGCATGTTTTACACCCCTGATGACCGGACGTCATGGAAAAGGAGACAGCAACCGACGCAGGCCCAAGACTTTGTTATTCAGGCCAACTGAGGGCAACCTGCCAGCAGATTACCCAAATGTAATGAATGTAACAGTGAAACACGAAGAACATCAGATAACAAAGATGCATCTGAGCAGGGTATGTCATAAAAATATGCACTACAACTTTCTGTACAAGACTTGCAAGAAACAGAGAGTAAAGAAGATGGTCCAGAAGAAAATGATCCAAGGGAAGATCTGCTTGATTTAATACAGCTGGACATACATATTAAGCCAAATGAAAGAAATAGATTACAAAAAGTATGTAAGCCCCAAACCTTAAAAGCCTGGTAAAACAGAAGAACACTATATTCAGGACTATTAAGAACAATTCATGTGTTAAGAAGTAAATGGGATATATTACTACACAAATAAACTAATGATGGATCAAGTGTTACTACAAAAGTACAGCATTACAACAAAAAGGAAAGGAAGAGAAGGGAACAAGTTACCTCCCTCAACACTTACATTTCTCCACAATTAAACTATTTCTATACCCTAGTAAACAGAGCAATACTGCTGGCAATTCGCTGCTCTTTTCATGTCAATAAGCTATGGAACTCCATCTTTCCCTCTTTAAAACAAAACAATAACCCTAAATCCAACATCTCAATGACACCTGTCTATGATCATGTTACTCCCCTGGCTAATCGGTGCATACTGCTCCCTCTCCTGCCTTAAGACTTATCCTCTCTACAAGCTTTTTAACTCTCTGTGACACATTTTCTCCTTTAATTCCCTTGCATTCTGCACTCTTAGATATTCAGGTATACTTTGCCTTTTCTACCCATTCCACTCTCATTTTCCTTTCAAACTTTCGCACATGAATTTCCATGTCAACACTCTTCACACATCTAGCATTGTCTATCACAATCCATTGTTAACATCTTTATTCTTTATTTATTTCTGCCATCCTATTGCTAACATCCTTTCCTACCAGTAGCCTCCATTACTCCCACTAATCTATTTACTGCAACTTTACTGAATGCAGAATATATGTATTCCAGTTTTCTTATTGCCTTTGCATTGAACTGTATAATTTAATGCTACAAACTGTAGCCTGTTACCTGGAGCTTTCTTCCCAGACTCCACTGAAAATAGATTTATCCACCCAGTCAGACCTTCCTGGTAAAAAAAAGCAAGCAAGCAAATAAATAAATAAATAAAACAAGGCCATTATGGAAGAACAGAATTGAAAAAAAAATAAAAAACACTTAAAGACAAGAAGCATCACTGTTAGAAAAATACAGAAAAGGGAACAAATTAACAAAAATACTTAAAAAGATAGATGTGGTAAAAGCAACACAATGTATCAAAACAGACCATGCTTTATCACTTACCATTATAAATAATAAACTAAAAATGTCAGCATAAGCAGAAAAACTTGACAGTATGCAGATTAATATAAAGGATTAATATAAAGGAAAAGTACAACAACAGCAGTTCATTGTTGAACCAAAAAGATTTTATAGAGAACTTGGAAACAAAACAAATGTAATAGAAACACCACAAAAAAGAATAAATAGGTACACTATGGAGACATACTTAAGACCTTGTTAAACATAACAAAAGATGCTGAATCTGAATGGCCAGAAGAAATAAAATAAACAGTAAGAAACTACCGCAAGAAATAAGATGAAGTAACAGCCAGAGAAACAGACAAAATTAAGAAAAGCTCCTGAATGGAAAACACCGGGCCTAGATGCACTACTTAACTTCTGCTAAAGGGATTAACATCTTTACAAAAAAAAATTAGCCTTGCATAAGAATTGCTTATGTACGCATTCCAAACAGACACCAACCTGGTCAACAAAAGAAAACCAATACTCCTTAAGTGTAAACCTGCAAGCCATCCTCAGAACTATAGGCCAATAACTTGCCTTCTGACAATATACAAATTACATAATAGAATTGATGCAGACAGGTTATAGTTGTTAAGAAAAAATAAACGATGGCAACAGAACAAAAAGGTAAAATCATATGGAACAAAAGATAATTTGTTGCCAAACAAAGCCATAACAGACAGTTGTAAAAAGGGAGATAAGTATGGCATGGATAGATGACAAAAAAGCATTTGATACATTCCACATTCATGGATAATAAAAACTGCAAGAAAAACTGTGCGATACCATAAACCTCTTGTAAAAGAGGCCCTTGGGATATATGCAATTATACAATGACCCCCCCATCAATATTCCAAAACGTGTGTTGTAAATCAGACTTATACAAATGGAAAAAGGTCTGGTCACCCGGACTTTTTCCATTAGTACAAGTATTTTTTTTTTTTTTTTTTTAAGACAGCAACAGAGAACAGAAGAGCTCCATTGCTGTAATCTCGCTATGTTAAATGGGTTTAACATAGCGAGATAGCTTAAAAAAAGCAACGGAGATCTTCCTTTCTCCGTTGCTTCCACACACAGCTCTGATGTACTGCGTAAGCATACACATGCGCAGCACATCAGAACTTCCGCAGAATACCAGACAGCTGTGGAAGGTCAGCACGGAGGCATTATACAATGCCATTATTTAAGAAAATTAAGTATTTTTTTTCTTAAATAATGTCATTGTATAATAGCAATAACCCACTTCTGGGTGTGGGTAATGCTGGATTTACCCACGGTTGTCTTTGTTTGGCCACTCAGGCTTTGCCCTCATGACCAAACCACACCAACCGTGGGTAAATCCAGCATTACCCACACCCAGGCATGGGTTATTGCTTAAATGACCCTTTAAGAACATCAAGTGTTGCAGCTATATGGCTTTTGAATGTCCATGATTTTTTTTACCTTTTGTCTTTATGGATACATTCATGCCATTCAAGAATAATAGAATGCTTACAGGAATATAAGATACACCCTAAATCAAGCAATTACATTGCAATGACTACGAAGCAGTGGCAAACCACTTTGCAACTAAGCAATGATAAAGGGCAAATTATTATTCCAGCAGCTTTTCTCCCTAGGCCTCCACTGAAAATGGGCTTCTACCCAGTTGGACTTCCCTGGTAATCAAATGTCAATAAGCAATAAATAAATAAAGAATGAAAAATTCAAAGGGGGATATTCCAGGGTGACTATTTTGCCATACTACTGTTTTGTCTTACCCTTAACCCATTAAGACGTTTACTTAACAGATTAGACTACTTAACAGATTAGACAACGGTTACAGTTTCATTTATGTGGCTGCTTTAAAACTGCACAGTTCATCAGATGAAGAGCTGAAAACACAACTACAAATAGTTAAAATGTTCTCAGATGATGTAACAATGGCATATGGTCTTAATAAATGTGCAAAAGCTGTAGCACCAAGAAAATATGAACCTGGGACAGGAATGTGATATAAAAGGAACATGAGCAGAGGGCCATGTATAAATATTTGGGAATAAAAGAAGGGTCGGCAATAAAACAGGAATAAATCTGAATAAAGCTTAGTAAGGAATCCTGCAGAAGACTAAAGCCAATATTGAAAAAACGCCTTGACATCTAGAAATGAAGTTCAAGCTATGTATCAATTTGCCCCTTACTGTTCTAACTTACAGCTTTGGTGTGACTGACTGGCCCCAAACAGTACTGAATCAAATGGCCACAAAAACGAGATAAATTTGCCATACTTATCAAATTATTATAAGAAACAAAATAATATGTCCTTGACAATGGAGGAGGTCTGGGTCTACTTGCAATCGACTACAAATATAGATCAGCAATCATGGGACTGCATACGTATCTCATCAGATCCAAACATAACAAATGTTTTAAAAGCAGGAGATATCTGACATGACATCTTTGCTTAGTTTAGCAGAAGCAATCTGGAATAAAGCGGGAATGGAAATTAAACCAGAATCAGGCAAAAATCAGACAGCAACTGAAAGTTTTTAAAAGAATTTAAGGAATAGGTTCAGATAAGAAGGAAAGAAATTTGGAATGCCCACAAATATAGTTGCAAGTATATAGATAATCTGAAACAATTGCATGTTGACCAACATTTAATGGAGGAATGGTTAAAAAGGGGTGAGTTGAATCCAAAAGTTGAAAGGCTAACATGGTAGCCCAGGATAGTGGACTATGTATACCTTAGTAGTTCTTTAACAATTGGGAGAAACCATCAAATGCAGGTACTGGAAACAGATGCACATCTATTTGCTAGGTGTGATACACACATGGCAGAGGGTCTGTACAGTGAAAGGGGTCTATATCACATCGTCTAATCACAATTAAATGAACGTCTCTTCGAACACTAATTCAGTGAACATACTATTCATCGAACTTTTCAGCAAAAAGTTTCCTACGGCAGACTGACAGTAGTCCACCCAGCGACCATAAATAAAACCATAACAGTTAACACCTACACAGGTGGAGGGCTATGCCTCCTACACCCCTGAATGTGGGGGGCTGTGCCCCCTCCATCCCCTAAGTAAATATACCAACTCCGAGATCGCACTACAGTGGCGAAAAGGGCAGGGCAGGGCAAATTCCAGATGGTGGCCAATCACACATTAACAACAGGTCAAAAAAATTGATGCAAGAAATGCAAATATACTAACCCATGGAGGAAAAAAAAGAAAATAGTGTTATCATTTTAATTGCTGCATATAGTGATTAAACTTTCGTACATACAAGGAAGAGTCATTAAAAGACCACAATTTCTAAGCATGAATGAGAGCAAGGTGGAAGAAAGATACCCAGACAGTTCCAATAGCAGAAGCAGCAATAGGACCAATAAAAAAACTAATTTATAGTTGTACTTAAATATGCTACAAACACATGTAACCCCATATGAATTGCAAAAGGAGACAATTCTGGACACATTGCAGATGCTGAGAAGAGCACTCTTAGCGATCAAAGACTAAAGAGAAATTAAACCAAAAGAAAAAGTACAGTTTTGTACCTACCATAAATGTAGATGTCCGATAGGTATGCATCTGCAGTCCTAACATATGGGTTGTCCTGCCTCAGGCAGCCCTTCGGTCGGCCGGATTCCAAAGTCTGGGTCTGGCCTCGGCTGATGTCGCACTTCACCCGACGTCATAGCTCCTGGGGTATAAAGGCATCAGCCGACGCCATTTTCCTCAGTGTTTCTTGCCCCAGATGCCAGGTGCCCTCTAGGAAGGCTAAATTTGGATAAATGTAGAAAATTCCAAACAGTAGAAAGCAAAATATATATATAAACATATATACATACAAACAAATACACCATAATAGATTCCCCCAGCTAGCTAAAAGAGGGGTAAATACCCTAGGAATACCACAGAGGGGAAGGAGGGAGGGTAATCCTGACTGCAGATGCATACCTATCGGACATCTACATTTATGGTAGGTACAAACCTGTACTATGTCCTTCAAGGATGCATCTGCAGTCCTAACATATGGGTAGAATACCATAGCCAAACTGGGGGAGGCGGCACTAAGATAATGATGGTGTAGTTAAGATCCCTTGCAAAACAGAAGTTGCAAAACCTGCTCGGGATCTGGAGTATAAAGGAGGATTATAATGCTTGGCAAATGTATGCACGGAGCTCCAAGTAGCAGCTTCTAAAGTGTCTTTGGTAGCCACTCCTCGTAGGAAAGCTGTAGTGGTGGCTGTAGCTCTTGTGGAGTGAGGCCTGATATTTTCAGGAGCTGTCTTTCCATGAAATGAGTAGCAGAATCTAATGCAATTTCCTATCCATTTTGAGATTGTCTGTTTTGAAATTGCTTTTCCTTGCACTCCTGTTGCATATGCTACCAGAAGCTGGTCAGTTTTTCTGCTGGCCTTAGTTCTGTCCAGATAGTAGCGTAGTTGTCTGTGTACATCCAAGGTATGTAGTAGTCTTCCCCCCCCCCGTTCTGTGGGTTGGGGAAGAATGTAGGTAAATGTATAGCTTGGTTCAAGGATACTCTGGAGACCACCTTTAGCATAAAAGTAGGATTGGTTCTCAGAGACACTCTATCCTGATGGAAGATAAGGAAAGGCTGCACTGCCATTAATGCCTGTAACTCAGATACCCTTCTTGCTGAAGTGATTGCTAGCAGGAAGGCCATTTTCCAAGATAAGAACTGTAAGTCTGCTGTTGCTGCTGGTTCAAAAGGGGGAAGTGTTAATTTTTCTAGCACAAAGTTGAGATCCCATGCAGGCAGAGGTGGTTTCCTTGGAGGCTTTATGTTTTTGATTCCTCTCAAGAATTGCCTGAGGAGAGGATGAGAGAAGACAGGAAGATCCATGTTGTACTCTGTTGAAATTGCTGATGCATGAATCTTAATGGAGGAGTAGGACAGGCCATTGTGGAACAGTTCTGTTAAGTATTCCAGGATGTGTGCTAGGTTTGCCAGTGTGACATTTTCTCCCTTTTCTGTACTCCAAATGAGGAATCTTTTCCATTTGGCTGAGTATGTTTTCCTTGTGGAGGGTCTGCGAGCCTCCAGAATAATGTCCTTAACCCTCTGAGATAAATCAGGTTGGTTTTATTTTATGCAATTTTCCAAGCAGTTAGCTGCAACATTTTCAAGTTTGGATGCAGGGTCTTGTAGTTGTTCTGCGTTAGAAGTAAGGGACATAGAGGTAGAGGCCATGAGTGCGTCCGAGACATGCTTCTCAGTAGCGGGTACCAATGTTGTCTTGGCCAGTCTGGAGCTATCAGGATTACCTTTGGCTGTTCCTCTCTGATCTTCAGTAGGACTTTGTGCATCAAAGGAAGAGGTGGAAAGGCATATGCTGTCAGAGCCTTCCAGCTGAAAGAAAGGGAGTCCACCCTCCAAGCAAGTGGGTGGTATACTCTTGAGCAGAATTTCTTCAATTGGTGGTTGTGTGGGGAGGTGAACAGGTCTATCTCTGGCATTCCCCATTTCTTTGTTATGGTTTTGAAGATATCTGGATGCAGCATCAATTCATGAGCATCCGTGGAAGTTCTGCTTAAGCTGTCTGATAGTGAATTCTCTTTTCCTGGTACAAATCTGGCCTGCAGTTGGATGTTGAGATTCAGGGCCAAGTTCCACAGGTCCATTGCCATCCGGCATAGAGGGTATGAGTGTGTACCTCCTTGTTTGTTGATGTACCACATGACTGTGGTATTGTCCGTCCTTATCAGCAGGTGTCCTTGTTGGAGGAATGGTCTGAATGCCTCGATTGCATGTTTCACTGCCAGCATCTCCTTTAGATTTATGTGTAGATTCAGCTGGTCTTGGGACCATAGGCCTTGGATACACTTGTCTTCCATGTGCGCCCCCCAGCCTAGGTCTGAGGCGTCCGTGGTAATGGTCTGCCTTGGATGTGGTTTGTGGAAGGGCAATCCTCTGTTTATCTGACAGGCCTGAGCCCACCACAGGAATTCTTTTTTCAGACATGGAATGATTGGTATCTGGGCTTCTAGACTGTGTTTGTGTTGAGACCATACATTCCTTAGATACCATTGTAACTTTCTCATATGCAGCCTGGCATGTGGGATCAATATTATGCAGGATGCCATGTAACCCAGGGCTTGCAGGACTTTCCTTGCAGTAAGCTGAGTTTTTGCTGTTAATGCCATGAAATAGACAGGTAGTTGCTTTTGTTTTTCCTCTGTGAGGAAAAGCCATCTGATTTATTGTATCTAGTTCTGCCCCCAAAAATGTTATCCTTTGGGATGGTAATAGTCTTGACTTTTGATTGTTGACTGTGTATCCCAAGGCTTGCAGCAGTTGTATGACATTGGCCAAATCCTTGATTAATTTTGTCTTGTTGTCCGCTTGTATTAGGCAGTCGTCCAGGTATGGGTAAATTTGAATTCCCTGAAGCCTGCAATGGGCAATTACTGATGCCAGGCATTTCGTGAATACTCTGGGCGCAGTAGATAAGCCAAAGGGCAATGCTGAGAATTGATAATGCTCTGATCCTGCAAGAAATCTGAGGTGTCTTCTGAAACCTGGTCATATAGGGACGTGCAGGTATGCCTCCTTGAGATCTAGAGTCACCAGCCAAGACTTCTTGCCCAACATGGGAAGAAGCTGCTGTAAGGTCAGCATTTTGAATTTTGGAACAATGAGATATGTGTTCAGTGCGGACAAGTCGAGAATAGGCCTCCATTGATTTTCTTTTCTTGGTACAAGGAATAGTCTGGAGTAAAATCCTTGGCCTTGTTCCATAGGTGGTACCTTTTCTACTGCTCTCATCCTTAGTAAACTGTTGATTTGTTCTAGAGCCTCTGTTTTTTGGCTTGGTGGAAGGTTTGGCATTCCTCTCTTTTTTGGTAGAGTGTGGAAGTGAAACCTGTAGCCCTTGTCTATTGTTTGTAAAGTCCATTTGTCTCCTGTAATGTAATGCCAGTTTTCTGAGAATAAAGCTAGCTTTCCGCCCAAGGGTGCTTCCAGTTGTTCCCTGGTAGGCGGAATCAGAGCCAAGTCATTGTGTCTGTCCTGTGGAAGTGGTTGTAGTCGCAGCTGTGGCAGCACTTCTCTGGTTGGCAGGTTGCCATTGACGACCCCTGTAGGCACCCCTTGATTGACTTCTGCCTCTAGGGCGTCTATTTCTGCCTCTCTGTGCTCTGGAGGTGTCTGGAAAAGACCAATTCTTTGAGGGCCAATTTCTGCTAAACCTCGGAGGTTGGACCTGCAAAAAATACTTGACTGTTTGGACAGATTTTGCTTTTTCTTCCACTTTCTTTAAAACCTCCTGTGCAGGGGAGCCAAACAAACTTTGTTTCTCCATAGGAGCATCTAGGAGTTTAGACTTAACATGGTCTGGTAAGGATTGTTCTTTTAACCAGGCATGCCTTCAAATCACTGCTCCAGTCATAGCTGATCTAAAAGAAGCCTCCAGTGCATCATAGCCACATTTTAAAAAGTGATTACTGACCTGCTGAGAGTTATGTACCAAATCCTGAAGGGACTTACGGTCTATAGGTTCAGGAGAGGCCAGCTTTTTATTTAGCTGGTCTAACAAAAATTCCTGGTACTGTATCATGTGAAATTGACAGTTTTAAGCCCTGGCAGAAAGAGTAGCAGATGTACAAACCTTTTTACCCCATCTCTCTAATGCTCTAGATTCCCTTTCAGAGGGAAGAGGGTTTTTGGCAGAGGCAGCTGCAACACCTTTTGGGCCCTGAGAAATGGTTTCTGGGTCTGCAACATGAGCCTTATACAAGTGGTAGTGAGAGTCCAGGACCCTGTAGTATCTGTCAGGTTTGGCAGGGGCCGGAGGAAGAGAATCAGGGGTAGTACTGGCATCATTATATGCATCATCAACAACTGATAGTACAGGTGGTATGGCTAAAGGCCTATGCTGTGGTAAGTGTAAAAAAGTCCTTAGCCTTTTCCTGGAATCAGAAAAATCCTGGCCCTGCCATTGGAAGTGTTCCCTCATTGAGTGAAGGGTTTCCCCAAATGAAAATTCTTCTGGAGGTGAAGCAGAAGGAATGGAGTCTTCTGCATCAGAATCCTCATAAGGTGAGTATGGGCCTTCCTGATGGTCAGATAAATCTGAACCATCCGAGGAGTAGTCCGAAGAGAGAGGTTCAGGGGGTTCAGTCCTAGGCCTCTTATCAGGAGGGGGTTGAGAGGCCCTGTCTGGGTGAAGCTGGGATCCCCTGATCAAAGAAATAAGGTCCTCAACAAGGCTGAGAATCTGGGAACTTGAGGTAGGCCTGTGAGAGGTAGCTTTTGTTGGTAAGGCCTTGGAAATTCTGGCTGCTTTAGCCCTAGAGAAAGCCTTGATAGACATAGAAGCAGGGGGTCTAGCAGCCCCACGTGCAGGAGTAGAGATGTCTAACGGAATAGTGTCAGACAAATCTTGGGTGCCCGCTTCTGCAGCAGTAATTTCTGTAGCTGATTCAGCCATGGCCTGTGTGGCCTCGGTTATCGGAGGCATGCTTTCGGCCGAAGGGAGAACCGAGGTCTCGGTTTCAGCCGAAACAGAGACACTCGCGGTAGGCCTAACCGTGGTTTCAGCCGAAACCGCGGGCCGCGAGTGTAGGTCCTTTTCCTTGCGTTTTTTAGCTAAATGAGTAGTCGGAGTTTCCGACGGCATTTTCTATGCAAAAGTGGAGCCAAAAAACTCTTCTGCGAACTCCGACCGACGTCTGAGTGTCCGTCGGTTGAAGGAAGCGCAGGCTAAACAAGCTGATACGTCGTGGTCTGGGCCTAAGCAAGGAAGGCAGTAAGAGTGGAAATCCTTATGAGGTATTTGTTTCCCACAAGTTAAACAATTATTTACTTTGTCTGACATCGGCTGAGGCAAGAAAGTGTCCCCAACGGGGTACTTAGCTTTTTTAGAAGTCTTCGGTAGTAGAAATCTCTGGATCTGACCGACCGGCACTTGCGAACAGCTTCTGCTTCGGGCACCGCGCGGCAAGAAAGACTGAGGAAAATGGCGTCGGCTGATGCCTTTATACCCCAGGAGCTATGACGTCGGGTGAAGTGCGACATCAGCCGAGGCCAGACCCAGACTTTGGAATCCGGCCAACCGAAGGGCTGCCTGAGGCAGGACAACCCATATGTTAGGACTGCAGATGCATCCTTGAAGGACATCGAGTATATCAAAAACAAAGGAATGTTCTGTAATGTAAGCTTCCTATCTTTACTGCTCAAAACTGGTCAGCGGTAATCCTGTAATGTAGTGGACAAAATGTCTCCTCAAATGAGTAGAGGGCAGCAGGACAGAAAGACATACAGTAGATCGGCATATATAAGTGGAAGCAAACGTCAGATACTTGGGGCACACAAGACTTCATAAATATGCACTTCTTACTTTAAGGGTGAACAATCATACAGCAGACTTAAAAGATATTAAAAGCTCAGACCATAAGGGATGAAAAGAAATATATAACTTCAGGATGGAACAGAGATGATTTATCATTATCTTCAAAATGTTGTTACTGTTTACAATAATGAAAAACCAGAAATACAGGGCACCCATGAAATGCACATTTTCTGCTAATGAAAAATAAGAAAAGTACAGTCGTGCTAGAAGCTTACCATAATTGCATGTGTAAGAGTAGATCACTGTTGCAATGCTGAGTCTTCCTAATTTCTGCCTGCAAGAGGAGTGGTCAGTTAGACTGAATAAAAGAATTTCAACATCCCTCAGCCAACAGATACCCTCCCTACCAGACATCAGCACATTTTCTGCCTGCAAGAAGAGTGCCCAGTTGCCTGAATAAAGTAATTTTAACATCCCTCAGCCAACCAATACCCTTCCCTACCAGACATCAGCATGTTGGAAGTATAAAGGAGTCAACAGCTACCACCATCATTAGGTCTTTCTTGTCCCAAGAACAAAGAGTCCCTATGTCCCCTAAGCATATAACCCTACTAATGACCATGACTAGGAACAGCATAAGACAATGGATGAGGGGGAAGGCCTTAGGACATGGTATCTTCTCAACCCCAGGCAGAAGAGTGTAAAGGGTTAGGTGGGAGAAAAAGGATACTTCAACAGTGATCTACTCCAACATCTCGAGTTGTGGGAAGATTCCAAAAAAAACTGTACTATATATTATCGAAGTTTTAAAACTCCGATCATCTGAAGGCATGGCCGGCGTTAGGCATAGGCGAACTAGGCGACCGCCTAGGGCGCCATACCGGCTGACCTTGTAAAGGACGCTCTTTTTCTTTATGTATTTATTTATTTTAATTAATAAAGTTTGCATACTTCTCAGCTCGTAACCAGAAGCATGAACCATAGCTTGAGAGGGGGTGAGCACCCTCCACCTTACAGCTGCAGGTTGGCTAGGAGACAAAAAAAAAAAAAAAAAAAAAAAAAAAGAAGAAGTCTTTACCTTATGGTACAAGCGTCTCTTACTTTAAGGAGGAACATGAACATGCATGCGTCATGACGCCAGCAAACATTCTTCTGGCCTGCATGCAATTTAAACTAGCTGTTCCTTTAATAAATGAGCCAAGTCCGCGTGTCTGTCTGTAGCCATTTGGTTTACACAGCAAGTGTATGTGTGCGTGTGTCTGTGTGTAATTTAAGACATTCATTTCTGTATGAGAGAGAAAGTGTGTGTGTGCGTGTATGTGTATGGAATTTAAATTAGCTACTCTGTTTGTATGAGAGATGAAGTGTGTGCGTGTGTTAATGTGTGAGAGTAGGTTTGTGTATGTTACTGATATGCTGAAAGTCTGTCAGTAGCAAAATCACTTTCTTATCTGTGATGCATATACATTTATAAAATATTGCATATAGTGCATCTTTAAATGTGTCCCAAAGCAGACCAGACAAACTCAATAACAACAGGGCACCTGGAAGTATTGGATAAAGTACTGAATCGAGTTATTTTAGAATAAAATCACGAACTTCGCACAACACTTCTACAAAGTTAGTCCTATGTTTTGGATGAAAACATGGGGATTCTAGTTAAGCATTAATAAACGTTGTAGAAGTGCTGTGCAGAGGTCGTGGTTTTATTTTAAAATAGCTTGATTGACTACTTTATCTGATATTTCCCGGTGTTCTGTTATTGAGTTCAATTTTAAATGTCCATACTCAGCTTTTATATTTTACTCAGACATGTTGTATGTGTGTGTGTTTAGTTAGAAGTTCTGGTGCAGGCACTTACTGGAAGCTGAAGACTTTTTAAAATGTTGCATCAGTTATTAATAGATAAAACTATGACTCGTAGAGAAAGTCTCATGTGGTGCCTTATGGAGCCTTTAGCCTGTACTTTGAAAAAAAAAACTTTAGCATGTTTTATAAAAGTCATCTAATAGTATTAGTGTTTGCAAGAATGTTTTGCGGTGTTCTTGACCCATGATCAGTTGTATGAGCTTTTCATCAACTGTTTTACTAAAATGCAACAAGGAAATTTTACATAATTTGGGTCATAAGCCACTAAGACATATTTATATAATTTTGTTGTACAAACTGAATGAATGTACTTTCACTGAAATAGATATATCCCACAAAGCATGATTAAATATATTATGCATAGTTTAGACTTAATGGCCTTTCTAAAACAGTGGCAGTAATGCTTTTTCGGTACCTGTGTTATGTAGCATTCTAATCTAATTCCAAAATACAAGACAGCTGTTTACAGGATCAGGAGTTCAGCACTATTCTACACGGAGTGAAATGTTATACTATTAATTGTGTGATGCAACGCAAGTGGAAAGTCTGATATGTCTATGATTTTTTTTTTGTCTATGATATTCTTAAACACATTTCCAGTGGTCTTACTGATGGGACATTTTTTAATTCTAATTTCACTGTCTGCTTTACAAATTGAACTAAATGCAAAATGTACACTGAACATTAAGTGCTTTGCCTTTATACCTTTCAGTTATTAAAATTAATTAAATAGCGCAGTTCACTTGATGTAAAATCCCAAGTCCTTTGGAATTAAATGTCTCCTAGAAGTGCTGCAATGAGACCAGACTGGATTGAATATGTTGCTACAATACCAAGAAACGATTGGCTTCAAATGCCAGCCTGCTATGTGAGAACAGAGAGAAGGTGTGTGTGTGTGTGTGTGTGTGTGTGTGTGTGTGTGTGTGTGTGTGTGTGTGTGTGTGTGTGTGTGTAATTTAAACTAGTGGTTCCATTTGGTTCTGTATGAGAGAGAAAAGTGCGTGTCTGTTGTATGAGAGAGTAGAGGAGGAGTGTGTGGAATTTAAACTAGTTAATTGCTGTATGAAAGAGAAGGTATGTGCGTGTGTTGCTATGTGAGAGAGTAAGTGTGCTTAACATAGCTTTTCAAGTGTTCAGATTTAGCATTATAGTTTGTCTGTTTCTCATAAAATTTGTGGTTTTCTGACAAATCAGGGAGGACTGAAGTCACAAAATGACATGTATACGAGTTTCAAACTTTGCATCCTTCACAAAATACATGCTAATACAAATCCTGTTATTCTAGCAACTTTCTAAGTTAAAAAGAGCACTACTTCAGTGTCCCTGTTTTTTGGCCATTGCATTCATGCTATTTTAGGCTTTGTGCAGATCGTTTGCATTAAGATGTTGAGAGATATGCATACCTTTCAACTGTCCAGATGTTTGCAGACTGTCCAGATTCTTGCCTCATTTTTTGCCTATTCCTCATAAGATGTGTGGTTTTCTGGAAAATCACTAAAGATTGAAATTAAATGTCATACACTTGAGTTTCAGTTTTCATTTCCTTTAGACAATGCCTGCTAAGATAATAAGAAGTTACGTTCTTACATAAAGTTCCATGTTAGTTGTCTTCTTCTCGCCTTCTTTCTTGCTGGATGGGTTCGGAGCCGATCCTCGGCTCCGACTCGGCCTATACTATAGCTCGAGAGCTATTTTTACCTGCTCGAGGCAGCCCTATAACCCACAATACCATGCGCTAACTCCCCAGATCTCGTTTGGCAGCTAACACATAGTATAAATTTATTATTATAATCCTCATTTCCAAGTACGGACTCCCTGCTGGTAACACTAAAGATACGGAGAAACCATAACATATCATATCTCATGAAATGGAAGGACTCAAGAGACCTTCAAGTCTGTCCAGGCTAGGGGGCAGGAGGGAGGGACGCAAGAAAGAAGGCGAGAAGAAGACAACTAACATGGAACGTTATGGTAAGAACATAACTTCTTAATGTTAAGTTGTCATTCTCGCCTTCATTCTTGCTGTATGGGACAGCATCCCTAGCACCTTAGTCCTGGGTGGCTCAATGGAACAGACTCCTGAGTACAGTGGAACCAAAGTCAGCTCTATTTCTGGAGGCTATATCAAGTTTGTAATGGGCAATAAAGGTATGTTGGGAAGCCCATGTAGCTGCTGCACATATGGCATCTAATGGTAACCTTGCTTGAAAGGCTGTTGATGTTGATAGTGCCCTAGTTGAATGAGCTTTAGGCCTAGACGGAGGTTGCCTGTGTCTCAACTCATAGACAAAGGTAATAATGGATGTCAACCATCTGGAAAGAGTAACCTTTGATACTGGAAGCCCTTTCTTCCCTTCAGCATAAGAGAGAAAGAGCTGGTCTGACTTTCTGAGTTGTTTAGTCCTGTCTAGATAATACCGTAGTTGGCGATGAACATCCAATGAATGTAACTTCTGTTCAGCCCTGTTGGAGCAGTCTGGGAAGAAGACAGGCAAGTCAATAGAGTGATTTAAATTTGCTTCAGAGGACACTTTCGGTAGGAAGGAAGGATTTGTTCTAAGAGTTACCCTGTCTTTATGAAAAACCAAATAAGGGGGACGGACAGACAAGGCTTGAAGTTCCGATACCCTTCTGGCAGATGTTATGGCTACTAAAACAGAGTTTTCCAAGAAAGAAGCTTGAGGGAGCAAGAGGCTGCGGGTTCAAAGGGAGGCAGAATCCATGACGTTAGAATCAAATTCAAATCCCATGGTGGGGGCGGATCCTTAACTGGAGATCTAAGCAAAGAGATGCCCTTGAGGAAGGCTTTACAGAGTTTGTGGGACATAATATTTGCTTCTGAGAGCCCCACATGAAAATTAGCAATGGCTGCTAATTGTACTCTGATAGTGGCTGACGATGACCCTGAATGAAAGAGCTCTGCCAGAAAGTCTAGAACCTTATGAATGGGTGCATGGAAAGGATCTAAGGACCTAGCTTGTGCCCAGAGCGAAAAACACTTCCATTTACTCGCATACGTCTTCCTAGTATTGAATTTATGGGAAGCCAGAATGATATCACGGACAGGAGGAGAAATAAGGGGAAGCCTGGCTATGGCTGGAAGTGGAGCAACCAAGCTGTGAGGTTGAGGGAATGAAGAGACTGATGCAGCTTGCCTGAGAGCTGGGTCAACAGATCCAGAAGGGGTTCCAGATGCCAAGGCTGTTCCAGTAGATAACTGTGCAGGAACAGAAACCATACTTGTCGAGGCCAAAACAGAGCAATGAGGATCATTTTGGATCTCAATGCGGTTGCTTTCTGAATTAACTGCAGGATCAACGGTAAGGGAGGAAAGGCATATAGAAGACCCCGGGGCCAATCGTGAACAAGAGCGTCTCTGGGGGGATGGCCTGGTAGAGGGAAGAGTGTGAAGAAGTCGAGGCACTTGCTGTTTTGAGGGTTTGCGAAAAGATCACAGCAAGGCTGGCCCCACTTCTGAAATATTCTGTCTGCTACCGCTTGATTTAGAGACCACTCGTGAGGCATGAGGATAGTTCTGCTCAATCTGTCCGCTATGGCGTTGGACTTCCCAGGGATGTGCGTTGCTATCAGAAACCGTTGAGAGGAAATCGCCCATTGCCAAAGTCTGAGTGCTTCTCGACATAGGGGGTATGACTTTGTTCCGCCCTGCTTGTTTATGTACCACACCACAGACATATTGTCCGTTTGAATTGCTATAGTCCCTGTGGGAAGAGAGGTCTGAAGGGCTTGCAACGTTAAAAGCACCGCTCTCATCTCCAGGACATTTATGTGCAGGTGGCATTCTAATTTTTGCCATGTGCCCTGGACCGTCCTGCCCTGACAGCACCCCCACCTGATCAGGGAGGCATCCGTTGTCACCGTGGCAACTGGGGGGGGGGGACAAAGGGTCTGCCCTGAAAAAGCTGAGGGGAAACCATCTACCAGGAAAGAGGATTCTTGCATGATGAGGTTATCAAGATGTTGTGAGTCATTGGGAGCTGTTGAAAGGACCACTGAGAAAACGGCATACATTGAAGGATCCTCATGTGAAAGCGGGCTAATGGGAGTAGAAGGATCGATACTGCCATGAGGCCTAATGCTTTCAGTACTAACCTGACTTGAACTCTGTTGGACTGAAACAGGAACTGAACATTCCGCCGTATGTCTGTCACTCTCTGAGGTGGCAATGTTGCAGACATTTCTGTGGTGTTTAACACGGCGCCTATAAAGTTTATACATTGACAAGGCGACAAGGAGGATTTTGCAAAATTTATAGAAATACCTAGATTGTTGCAAAGTTGAATGGTGTAATCCCTGGCCATTATAAGATGCTGCTTGGTGGTAACGGAAATGAGCCAGTCGTCTAGATATGGAAACACCTGGAATCCTTTTTGTCTCAGGTGAACCATGACCACTGCCAAGCATTTGGTGAACACCTGGGTGGCTGTGGTGAGACCAAATTGCAGGGTTCTGAATTGATAATGACTGGCTCCCAGCCGGAAGCGGAGAAACCTCCTGGAGCGCCTGTGTATCTTTATATGATAGTACGCGTCCTGGAGGTCTAACGAGCAGATCCAGTTGTCTCTGCTCAAAAAGGGTAGAACGGACTGCAGTGTTACCATCCAAAATTATGTCTTTTGTACAGAGTTGTTCAATCTGCTGAGGCCCAAAATGGGTCTCCCGTCTCCTGTCTTTTTTGGTACCAAAAAGAATCTGGAGTAGATTCCGGATCCTAGCTGATCTGCTGGGATTGCCTGGATGACTCTTTTTTTTTTTTTTTAACAGCTTTTTTATTTCTAGCTGTGCCTGACCCCTTTGTGCGGGTGGTACGTCTGGTAGGGGTCTTGGCGGTTGTACCGGAGGGGAAGTGAAGGGAATTTTGTAACCCTCGGATATGATCTTCTGTACCCATTTGTCTTGGGAGAGGGATTGCCAGGCTTCCGGGTACAGAGATAATCTTCCCCCGACTGCCTCCGAAGGCAGACAGCTTCTCAGGGATGCTGAAAGGGTTGGTCAGGGAAGGATTCCCTGGAACCCTGGTTCTGTGGACCCCCTCTGCCCCTGGGGCGTCATCTGTTATTGTTCCCCCCTCTGCCTCTGGGGGAAATTCACCACGTGCGGCAGGCGCGACTCCCTGTGGTTTGCGGAACCACATCTTCCCACCCCTCTGTCCCTTAGGATAAGGTCTAGAAGGTGTGGAAAAATGGACTCCCACGGCAGAGAGAGTCTTACCATCTTGCTCACATCTGGTGAGGGTATTCTTCACCTGAGGTCCAAACAATTCTGAACCATCAAGGGGGGTGTTGGTGAAGGACGCCTTGAAGGGATCGGCAAAGTTACAGAGTCGCATCCAAGTGTGACGTCTCAACGCAACACCTTGTGCCTGCGGCCCTACTCGCTCCATTGGCCGCGTAGGAGATAAGCCGCATGGAGGAGTTAACAATGGAATTCAGGGTAGCCAGCTGGGAGTTCATCTTGTCCTGATACCCCGCAGCAGAAGGATCCTGTACAGTTTCACCCAATTCTTTGAGCAAGTCTCTCTGAAGGCGGGTGAAATGACATAAATAGTTCAGCGATCGCATAGTAAAGGTCGCTGAAGCAAATGTCTGCTTACCGTACCTGTCCATGGTCCTGGACTCTTTGTTAGGAGGATGAACAGGTACAGAAGGATCAGCCAATTCCTTCTTAGTGGCTGCTGCTACCACCATAGCATCAACTGAAACACCTTTGGTGAGAAAGGATTTGTCTTCTGGAGCAGAAATAAATTTAGAGGGCCTCCTAGGGGTAGGTTCCATTGAATCAGGAGCTGCCCATGCCTATCTAGCCACTACCTCCATTAGTGGGTCGAAAGGGGGAGACACCCAGGAGGTGGAAGGGCGAGATCCAAAAGCGTCAAGGTAAACCGACTCGTCCTCGGAGGGTTTGAGAGTGGACCAATTTCCCCTCTGTTTCAGGATCTCTAGGATGTCTGAAAAAGAGACATCCTCAGAGGAGGATCTCGGGGAACCCTCAGACTCATCCAAGTCGGTGTCCGACGTGACAGACTCGGGGGAGTCTATGTGCTTCCTCTTGCACTTTCTTTTCCTAGGGGGTTCCCCTGAAGCTTCAGGGGAGGCCTCGGAAGAGGAGGAGACACCCAAAGTGGGTACCCTATGCTTTGGATCTCTGCTGTCAGATGCAGGAGGATGGCCAGAGACCGTAACAGGCACTGTAGAGGGAGGAGCTGCAGAACTTAACCTTGGAGTGGACACTGGGTCCAGCACGCTCCTCATCACCTCGTAGGCTCCCCTATCAGGTACCAGGGGCAGTCCCGGCTCCGAAGAGACCCAAACCACTCCCGGCACCGACAGAGAAGGCTCAGAGAATGATGTCGGGGCCTAACTAACCAGAGCCGAAGCTCCGAGAGGGAGAGCGGGGTCGGACAAGGGTCCGATGCCACTCGCCCCCTCTGAGCCGACAATGGAGTCCCGGCGCCCGGACATCTCCACGGACGGAACCAATGAAGAAGTCGGAGCCAACGACACCGGAGCTGAAGGTGGAAGTATCGGCTCCGAAGTGGGCAAGGTTACGGTTCCGACAAACTCCGCCTCCGAACTCAAGAGGTGAGTCGGAGGAGGAATCGATAGCGGTACCGTAGGAGCCACAGTCTGGTGAGATGGGCTTTGGAGCATTTGGGCTAGTGCCTGAGATTTTATGAGCCTACTGACCATCCTCTCAATATCGTGGTCGGAAAGCCTGGATGACCTAGATGAGTGAATCCTATGACTCCGCTCCGATAGGATTGGTGATCTCGGAGCTGATCGGACGGATTCTAGTGAGGGGGATCTAGAGCGCTTGCGCGCTGGGGTCGGCTCCGATGCAGGTTTTGGAGCGGATACTACCTTGCCCGCCCCGGATCTGATTGGAACCGATGTCGGAGCCATCTCAGTTACGCCAGTCCTCGACTCAGAAGCTGGAGCCGTGGGTTTGGCGGTTTTTGAAGACTTCCCCGAGCCAGACTTGGACGGGGAGTCATCGGGTTTTAATAAGCCCCTTAAGATGAGCTTATTATGATGCTCCTGCAGGACTCTTGAACTAAATCCATGACAGACGGAACAAGAGTCCTGCAGGTGTAAAGGCCCTAAGCAGTAGACACAAAAAGTGTGACCGTCTGTCAGAGACATTTTCTGACAGCACAAGTCACACTTCTTGAATCCCGAGACCTTAGCATCTTTGGACATAGTCCTAACAACAGCAAACACAGTAATCACAGTCAGTCCACACACACACACTCAACTTATAACTAGAAAAAAGTTAAGGGGACTGACTAAACACCACACACACACAGACACTGTAAGGGGTGGGGAAAACTAAGGTAAAGCCCATAGGCCCAATGATAAAATTAACTAAAAAGAAGGGAAGAAGGGCTACAAAAGGGCTGTAATGAATAAAACAATCGATAGGGACCTAAAATAGGAAATCTATCTGGAAAACTACCTGAAATATAGTACTATAGAAAAAATTCTCTTTACTGACCTGAGCCGGTAAAAAAGACAACCTCGCAGCGAAGCGGCAAACGAGATCTGGGGAGTTAGTGCATGGTATTGTGGGTTATAGGGCTGCCTCGAGCCGGTAAAAATAGCTCTCGAGCTATAGTATAGGCAGAGTCGGAGCCGAGGATTGGCTCCGAACCCATCCAGCAAGAATGAAGGCGAGAATGACAACTTAACATATGCTGTCATCCTAGCAACTTTCTAAGTCTATAACAGCAATATTTATAATCTGTCCTCTTTTGGGGCCTTTGTGCCCCCCCCCCAAATAAATTAGGCTTTGTCCAGCTCTCTTGTGCTAAGCGGTTAGGAGGTATGGAGGCATGGTATATAATGCCCTAGTTGCCAATTATTTGGTGCATTTTAAGAGGGGATAGTGATTCTGCATTCCTGGGTGTGTCCTCCTTTGTTTAAGATGCCTAGTGACTATAAACTTGTCGGTTCCCAGTCATTCCTTATTGTAGTATTGCCAGGTTTTTTTTTTTAATGAAACGTAGACAATTAATTCTTAAAGAGCAGCAGGCTTTGAATTTGTAGATGAAACACTGACATGTAAAGTTGTTTGCCAGTAACAGCCTTTCCATTATTTACATCTCTTTAATGTAGAATTATTCAGATGAAATTTAGTTCTGCAGATATTGTGCTTATTGACTTATACTGGTGGATTGTTATGACATAAGTTTGAGAGTGGCCTTTTATGGTTAAAACATTCTGAAATGGGCAGTTTTGTCATAATTCAGACATGCATTTTGTTTCATTGCTTACTGGAAAAATGTTCAAAACTACAAATTTAAAACACAAAGCTACAAAGTTAAAACACACCAACAAGTGGTGCCTTATTATACAAGGAAGATTTAATACAATCAGGAAGGTGAAGGGTTCTCATCCAGGAAAAAAAAGAGGTCATTGTTCCCCTCTATTCGACACTCAATTGACCCATTATAGAGTACAATGCCCCTTTTGGAATGTACTTCACAAGACATCTGCAGCAGCTGGAAAGGCCACAGAAGTACCTCACAAAGAGGATTACTGGCCTCAAACAAATTCCCTACAATGACAGTCTCAAAAAAACTCCAGCTTTACTCCATAGCATATCGCCTACTCCAACGTGATCTCTGCCTATAAAGCTATGTCAAACCCAGAGCTGTTGAACATGGTACACCTAAAGAAATCCCAATCCCTCTGACTACACGCTCTAGGGACCTAAACCTTGTCACCACAATAAACAGGACATGCTGGAGGGATAGATTCCTGTCCCAGAGACTTCCCATACTCTGGAACAGGCTACCCATCTATGTCAAGCAAAGTTCTTCATTAGCACTCAAAGAAAAATCTTGATGAGTGGATGGGAAATAGGAAATACACCCCGGGAATCACTTCTGTGTCTCTGCTCGACAGTGGCACAGGAAAATAACTTTCTTGGGTGGCGTAAGCCAGGGAACCTTGTTGGCTAGGCTTATGTAGGCCCTTGGGCTGATAGCCTAGTACCTACCTATGAACCTATGAATGAAAGAGCATATACATGTCTGCATGGCCATAAAAATGTGCTCAAAGAGCCTACAGTTTTAAAACATTCCAAATGTAAACCTAATTCTCCACTGGCCAGATGCATTTTATTTGAATGTGAGTTTTAATGCTGTTTCAATGAATGGTGAGTTTCAATGGCAGTAAAGTTTACTGCTCTTGCTAAGTCTGTTTTCATTGCCAGACTGTACTGTTCAGCAAATGGCTATTGGTGGTTGTGCATTTTATTTCAATATCTAATAGTTGTAGAAGTAAATAAGTAACAGTATACATACTGATAGGTTTGAACAGTGTTCATGTTAACTGAGGAGAAATACTCAAGTAATGGAACACTGGTATAGCTGGGGAGAGGGCTGCTGTAAGAGGGGCTGCTCGGAGGGGGGGACGGGACCTCCAATCCATTACCATGCCTAGGGTCCCATTTGACCATGATCCAGCTCTGCTAATAAAGTATGAGTATTCTGCATGGGCCCTTTAAATCCCGAAAAAACACTGCGTGGTGGCGGCGTCTTCTTTAAGGAGTCCCATGAGTGTTTCACATTCACACATGCTGACGTGGGTAGTGGATAAAGAAAAATTGCCATTTTTATAAGAGGGTTTCTGTCCATAAAGATTTGGGAACCACTGCTCTACACCAACTACCAGACTGCTTACAGAAATGAGTTTGAGTTTATTTTTAGGGAACGGAGTTGTAGTGCATTTTTAAGGGATTATGAGTTTCAGGTCATTTTCATAGAATTTTGAGCTTCAAAGGAAGAAAGTCTACTGCTGCTCATGCTAAGTCTGTTTTCAGTGTGCAACTGACTGTTTTGTTTATCAAATGGTAGACTGTGTTGTAGAATTTGAAAGCAGTGTTAGTAGCATAACTGCCTTTGGTGCAGAAGGCTGTGGATTCTACTCCCACACCATGTAGATGAATTGCTGACATTAGGTTCATAGGTTCATACTAGGCTATCTGCCCAAGGGCATTTATAAGCCTAGCCCATAGTTATGTGGCTTTTGCCACCCCTTTAGTTTGAATAAAACTATGCCTATTATTTTGCTGTGCCTCTGTCAAGCAGTGACACTGAAGTAATCCCTGGGGTATATCTGCGATTTCCCATCCATTGGTCAAGATTCCTCTTGAACAAGGCCAGCGAGGTGCTCTGCCTCACATGTACCGGGATTTTGTTCCACAGCATAGGGAGTCTCTGGGTGATGAATCTGTCCCTCCAGCACGTTCTATTAATAACCGTGTCAAGGTTTAAGTCTCCCGCCCTTGTGGTTCTGAGGGATCTAGATTTTTTGAGGTGAAGCATATTCATCAAATCTGGGTTTGACATGGCCTTATATGTCAGGCACAGGTCACCTCGGAGCAAGCGGTATGAGACTGAATAGAGCTGGAGTTCTTTCAGTCGGGCAGCATAAGACATATTTTTGAGACCCTTTATCCTTTTGGTGAGGAACTTTTGGGGCCTTTCCAGCTGCTGCAGGTGTCGGGTCAGATACATTCCGAATGGGGCATTGTACTCAATCATAGGTCTAATGAGTGATGAGTACAGGGAGACTATGACCTCCCTAGATCTAGATGTGAATCCCTTCATGATCAGGTGGGCAATGTAGAAGGTTTTCCTGACTACTTTAGCAACATGAGTGTCAAATGAAAGGCTAGTGTCAACCTGGGTCCCCAGGTCCCTGATGACTTCTTCTGTGCTCAGTGGATTGCCACCTATATGGTAGCTAGGGGTAACCTTGTTTTTCCCGAAGGGTATGACTATGCATTTCTTGGCGTTTAACTTTAGGCCATGGCTCTGGCACCAGTTATCCGTTTCTGTGAGGCCCTTCTGAAGGATATCTGTGTCAGAAGTGTTTTCGACTATGGCGCCCAGTTTGCAGTCATCAGCAAACTTTGTCAGCCATAACCCTCCTGTGTTTGCTTGTACTTCAGAAAAGTAGATGCCGAACAAGAGTGGACCCAGGACTGAGCCCTGTGGGACACCACTTGTGACAGGCTTAGAGTCTGACATGGCTCCAGCAACTCTGACCCTGTGGGTTCTGTCACTTAGCCAGTTTGCAACCCATCTTGTGATGTATGGGTTTACATTCAACCTGATGAGTATTTCGATGATACCTGAGTGGGGTATTGTGTCGAAGGCCTTTGCCAGGTCGAGGTAGGCTGTATGGACTGCCTTTCCCTCATCAATGGCCTTGGTGACTGTTTTGAAAAAGTCAACCAAGTTTAAAAGGCATGATCTGCCTTTGACAAAGCCAAACTGGGTTGGATCCAAAGTCTGCAAGTTCCCTATGTCTTTATTTATGAGTTCCATTATGATCCTCTCCATGGCTTTGCAGATAAGGCTTGTCAAGCTAATGGGACGGTAATTTCCAGGGTCGGTGGAGGTACCACCCTTGTGAAGTGGGACCACAGTCGCCGTGCGCCACTCCTTGGGTACGTATCCTGAGGTGATGCTAAGATTAAACAGCTGTCCTAACTGCGGGTTTAATTCCTCATTGAGTTCGTGGAGCACACAGCCGGGGACACCATCCGGTCCCATGGATGCTGTGTTTTTGCCTTGGAGAGAGCAGTTCTCACCTGGGCGTTGGAGATGTTTGGGGGGCTACAATCCTCTGGTATAGATATCTCTCCTTTTGGGGGGGGGGAGAAGTTTGCACTGAACCTGTCAGCCAGTATGTTGGCAATGTGTGTAGGTTCAGTAATCTTCACATCATTTTGAACTAATTCTGAGCATATCTGGGAGTTTCCTCCTAGGTTTCTAACATAGCTAAAGAAGGCCTTATGATTGTCTTTTGTGTCCTTGGCGATTTTTCTCTCAAAATTTGCCTTGGATGATTTTATGAGAGCTCTTAGTTTTTACTTATAATGATCAAAGGTGTCTTACCTTTCAAGGATTTTGCTCTATCTTGTAGTAGCTTCCTCCTTTTGTTGTATAGCTTGTTTATGGCTGGGGTCCACCAGACTGGACGCTTGCCTTTGGTACAAAGAGTCTTAGTTTTGTTTGGGATTGCCTGATCCATGCAGTCCTGTAGGTGCTGGTAGAAGGTATTTGTAAGTGATTCAGCGGTTTGAGTAATGT